>NC_046367.1:10924931-11224931 GCF_011125445.2 Fundulus heteroclitus
GTTGATCTCAGCAGTCGTATGTTGGTCATTTTGTTATCCAGTGATCGTACATTTGCCAGGAGAACGGGATGTATAGCTTGAGCAAGTTGGGTGGCCGCAGCCTGGCTCCGGACGCCTCCGCGCTTTGCTCCTCTTCTGCTTCCTCGCACACTGCTCCGGACAGGTTCCTTTCCGGGGAGGAAGTAGCAGGCGGAGGTCCGGCGTTTTTGCAAGCCGGAATAGTCGAGTTCCTTTAGCGTCTCTGTTGCAAGAATCCAAAACGCGGCAAGGCTTGCTTTTACGATAGTCAATTAAAAAACTGCCTGCCGTAACTTGTAGTATAACTAATTAGACGAGACGAACACGTAGAACAAAAAACACCGTACGGTTGGAACCGAGAGAGGGTCGCTGTCGTGTGCACGCGCCACGTCTGAACCCTGATCTTGTGTTACATTAAAAAACAACAAAGGAAAGGCTAAATGATACATGGCTTTAATTTCAGAATGATGCATCATAATAATAATCTCTTTCTGGGGCTTAATAATCCATCTTTTTATCCATCTTCAGAGAAAGTTAGCGGTTCAAGAACTGTCTCCCAAGTGCAAAAATTCACCCTGAGTCCAAATCTTTCTTTGTCTTCCTCATCTTCGGTTAACGTCAACTAGAAACTAGGAAGGCTCTCTATCCTCAGATGCTGTCATTTACACGGATTTCTCCTGATACAGAATTGGGACGATTTCAGCATCCTGGTAAAAATGTTCCCATAACAGAGTGCTGTACAGCTCAATTAGGTTTTTTGCGCAACGCATTCATGTTAGGCTTCTCTGCTGCAAGTCCAAGCTTTCTTTATCATGTTCGGTTAACGCAGCTGGAAGCTAATGAAGATATTCGCCAATGTTATGCTGTCATTTTTTTCCACTTTGGTCATCAAAAGAGTGTCCTTTGTCCTCAAGGTTGTAGGTGGACAGCAGAGTCTTGTCCTGAGGAGGTAGCTCTCCTGTGTTGCGCCATGGCGTCTGTGGAGAGGTTGTTTGGTTTCTCCAATATAAAGATCAGAACATTCCTCACTGCACTAAACTGGACAATACCACTCCGCTCATTTTAGGTTTGAGGGTTTTGTCCTTGGAATGCACCAGCCTCTGTCTGAGGGTCCTGTTTGGTTTGAAATGTACTGGGATTTTGTGTTTGGAGAAAATCCTCTTGAGTTTTTTCAGGACTCCAGCAATAGATAGGATGACAATGTTTTTGTATTTATTATTCTCACAATGATGTTCTGCATATTTTCTTGCTGATTTGACAAAATCAGCAAGACTCAAGGACTTGGGGGGGTTAGGGTACCCACAGGTTTGGAGGGCATCTTGATGTTTGTATCGGTTCTATGTGGTTCCTTCTGTTTTAGTAGGGTGTTGAAAGGTTCCGATGACAGAAAGTTTGTGCTGCAAGGGTGGTGTGAGTCAAAAAAGAGATTGGTCTGTGTGGGTGGGGTTTCTATTACACTTCAATGTTAAGGTTTCAATCTCCTTCCATGCTCACCTAACAGTCCAG
Source organism: Fundulus heteroclitus (assembly GCF_011125445.2). Classification (NCBI taxonomy): domain Eukaryota; kingdom Metazoa; phylum Chordata; class Actinopteri; order Cyprinodontiformes; family Fundulidae; genus Fundulus; species Fundulus heteroclitus. The sequence goes on from NC_046367.1 coordinate 10,926,456, forward strand.
AAAGGTAGCTTGTTGTCGTTGGCATCCTCTCTGGTAAACGTGATGTTGTTGTCCACAGAGTTGATGTGTCTTGTGAAAGCTTCCTCTTCTTTTAACTGGATTTTGACAAATGTTCCATCACATATCTACACCGAGTGGCTTGTTATTGTTTCTCTGAAGGTGCCCTAAGCTCTCTTTCCATTTCGTCCATGTATAGATTGGTCGTACAATTGGTGACACCGGAGATCCTATGGCACAACCATGCTTCTTTCTATAAAAATGATCACTGAACTTGAAATAGGTTTTGGAAAGACAAAGGTCCAGAAGGTGCAGATCTGGTCCGGAGTGATAATAGTCTGTTGTTTAGGTCACTGTCTTGTTGAAGACGTTTTCCGACTGTTTTCTACTGGTTCTGATGTAGGTTATGCAACTGAAAATTAAGTGACATCAAAAAGTTTTCTTCTAGCACCATCTTTAAATGTTTTACTTTGTTCGCAGTCTTTGGAGTTTTCTATGTAATGTTGTGTGTTCCCACCAGGGGTGCTAAAACCTAAGTAGCCCTCTTTTTCTCTTCAAGCATGGAGCTTATTGGCTGACACGCATAACAAAAGCCTCTGCGGAGCCACACAAAGGCGGTATACAAATGAGCCGTGGCTTTCCCCACCCTGACATGCAGATATCGGTCAGGGGGATTTTAGGTTGAAAACATCCCAACTTTACACACAAAAATTTACTGTTTTAAAACTTTTGAAACAGCCATTTAAAGAACTGAGGGGTTTGACAAGCATATTTTGCAATAAAACAAAAATCACAATTTTCTCAGAAAGATACGGTTTTTCACGTGTTTCTCAGTTTGTGCTCTGCGACTTGTCCCTACTTTGCTGTGGCAGGTCACATATATACTAATTTCTAATCAGTTGCCAATACGTGGGCTGATACTACTGTTGAATGAACTGTATATTTAGCCTGTTTGTGATGCTGAATTTACCAACTTTACCACCACCTCTTGCAATTTCACATTGTGGATATTGTATGTTGCAGTTGGACTCGTTGGCATACTAAGTTATAAATATTTCCAAATAACAAACTTGCCTTAATCCGGCACTTGTTCCATGTTGCCCTGTGTTTGCTCATCACTAGCTGCTGCGTGTGCTCTGCTTGATGGCGTAGCCAGCGTTGCAAACATAGAATTGAAGTGACTGAATGGCTCTAGCTGTATTGTTGTGTATGATATTAATAAAAAAAAACATGAAATGACTGGATCGGAATGCTAGATTGCCATGAATCATTTGATATCCGATCCTGCTAAATAGTCAATATCAGAGTCAAGATCATATCCGGGTATCAGATTGGTGCGTCTCTACTAATTTCTGTGATTCCTTATGGTAATTTGCAAGTGAGTATTGTGGATAGAAAGTGAGTTTTTTCCTTTTTCCTTATATCTTTATGTATGGTTAATGAGACCAAAGACAAAAAACAGCCAACCAATGCCTTGATAAACCACTGTAAGATATGTAGTATTGTTTAATACATGATATAAAAGGTGACAGCCACAGCTAATAGTAGGGTTTTTTCTTTTTAGATGTGAATCTGTAAATACCTGGATCAAAGCACCTGTAGGTGTTTGCGAGAGTTCACTTGTATATGTAAGGTTTATCCATAATCAAAATGCTCAATAGTGGTTGTGAAGAGCCAAAGACCCGCCCCCCCCCAGAGGGCAGAGTCATGCTTAGTGGAGATCTGAGATGTCCCAGGAGAGAGGGCAGCCCAAAGACAAACAAAAAACCAGATACATAGTCACATTCACACTGTTCCTACCCTTGTGCCGCCAGATGTACACTCTTCACACAAACAAGAAAAAATAATAAAATAAATAAATAAAAAAGGACGTTGTGCACACCCTCGTACTCACCACACACATCCTATACTCCCAGGTCCAGTTACCAGCACCCAGGAAGGGTATCCAGCCTCCAGACCTGGGAGATGATCCCCATTATCAGGATGGGGGGACCAACCCAATCCCAATAGTGTCCAAATCCGACATACCCGATCCATACTCCAGCCCTAATCCCACTATCTCGCTCCCAGCCCCGGCGACCCACGAGCCCAATCCAGAGATGGGGCCAACACGATCCGAACCAGCCAGCCAGAGTCAACCTCACAAACCTGGAGGCAATGCCTCTCCCACACACTGACTTCCATACTTAAACTTTATGCCCTAATCCTGGGAAGAGCAGAAATGCAAGCACCAGCCGACCCCCAGGACCCAACGTCCGTCCCCATCTCAGACCCTGGCTAGGTGGTCCGCTCCTCCTCTAGGCCTCAAACTCCGGATCAGACCTGACTACCTGCCTGATCTCTGCCCATTGTGTACCGACCTGATTTGTTTCCTGACTACCGAGCCTGCCTGCCCTCGTCCAGCCTGTCTGCTGCTCTGTGTATCAAACCTGGAACTGTGACCCGACTCAGTCCTGGATCGTCCCTAGGCACTTCTCCGGCTCTCTGATCTCCTGGCTCCGACAAGCAACCATTTCCCCAACCTTGTCTTTAGCTTCGCTCTACGGCTCGTCCTGCTCACGTTCGTCTTCATGATTCTGACCTTCTGCCTGTCCTCCGACCTCCGATACACCTGCGTCTGGGACTCTCTCGTTTGTGTGCAAGCACTCTCAGCTAAACGAGGTCACTAACCTGTTGTCTCCACCTGCAGAGGTTCCCGCTGTAGACGTCGACACCACCCTCTCCGTTTCTGCTCTTAATAAACTATTAAACCTAAACTATTTGTCTGCCTCGAATACTGGGTCCACCTGTTCTGAGCCTAACACTTGCAAAGGTTTTAGATAAACACCAATACCCAATCTTTTAAAATACAATGTAATACAATGTTTTATTTTTTGAGACATTTGTTTATTATATCTTCATTGGGTGGCATCTTCAAGATCCATTCAACCAACAAAGATCCATTCAAGGCTCTTTGTTGGTTCATTCATGTGCTGGACATTGAGTCAAATGCTCTGTAAATTATAAGAAGCTTCAATTGTCAATTACCCCCTTCATGGGCCTTCCATTTTTCCAGTACTCCTCATCATCCACACTCTGTCACTGGTTTAGCTCCATGTCCCTACAATCATTAGCTGTATAAGCTAATGAAGATAATATTAATAAAAAATAATACCCTTTCTTGTGGTCGAGCAGCGGTACTTGACCGGAGCTTTTCAGAAGTTCACTACAGGTAGATGATGAGTACCGGAAAAAATGGAAGGCCCGTGAAGCGACCTTCAATTTAGTCCCGCCCCAATGGCTAAACAATGCCGGTTTGTAGCGATATAGCTGAAGGAACTTTGCAGTGACAATGAAAACATCTCTCATTGAAAAAAACGGCAGTATAAAATAAGAATATCATAATAAGTTTTTACTTTCTAACAATGTTTGACTTTTCAATATCAAATTTTTCAATGTCAAATCTCTTTTTCAATGACAGTGCAAGTGATTTTTCAATGTTTGAATTTTCAATGGAAGCAGTCACTGTTTTAGCTCCATAACAGCTCAGCATTGCCTGTGATTGTTCTTTTATTATTGATACATTTCTTCAATGCTTAAGTTGTCTATGTGCCAATTCTGTTGCAGAAGCCAGTATGGCATATGAGAGCTGCTGCAATCATGCAGAGAGGTTTGAGCCTTATTATCTGTCAGCAGTCATAAAGGAATGTAATATGGAAAGTGAACTTGGCTCTTGGTTGACAGTTTATGACTCTCATTGAAGACTTTCGTTTTCTGTCAGCAGCAATAAAACCCAGTTGAATCTGTTGCTTAATTCTACAAAACTGCACTGCAATCTGACCGTTATCATTTAGTAATTCATTCAACTGCTATTGGATTTCTTTTAAACCATGAAGCTTCTCTGAAACTGAAAGCAAAAGTAAAGATTTGGTCTGACGTGGTTGTTCTTTCAGCAGTCTCATTCAGTGTTTCACCCTACTGCAGCCGAAACACAGGAAAGGTAGGGTATTAAAAAGTTGGTTTTATTTCGTTGTTGGCTCTCAACTTCGCTTTTAATATTATAGGACTGATATGGGAATCAGAGTTTTGTTTAAATACTTATGACAGCTCTTTGCGTTTTTGAAAGTTTAACTGTCCTAAAGTGGAAAGATTGGACATTTGCGACATCCAAAAGCGTAGTGGTAACTCAGCTTTATCACAATAACTGTTGTTTTTAAAACATCATCCACGATACATATGCTACCAAAACATTTGGACAGAAAAGTAGTGTAAAATATTGAAGCTGACAAATCAGTGACTGTGACTTGATCTAGCTTTCTCTTTTGCAGTGAAAGTGTAACGTAAACCTTGGGCACTCCCATCTGAATGATTTTTAACTAACAAAGAACATTACTGAAAAGAGTATTGCAGACCATATGATGCAATATCTTTATATAATGGCTCTTTGATATCAAATTGATGATATACAGTTGAGCTCAGAATTAGTCATAATCTTGGCAGATTTAGGTATACAGGTACCTCACAGAAAATTTGACTTGTGACAAAGTTCAATATTTTCTGTCCCTCATTTCAGAACAGGAAACTCATAGATATATATCAAAGTGTTTTTCTTGTAGTTTTGATGATTCTGTCGTATTCATATTCACAGAAAGTTAAGTGAAGGGAAAAAGTGTGGTAGGAAAAGGTGCAACAGGGCTAACTGCAGCCTTGAGAGGATTGTCAGGCAAAGTCCCTTCAAGAATTTGGGGAGTTTCACAAGACTGTCACTCAGCTGTCTGTCCACTATTCAAATGAAAGTAAAGTTTACATTTTATTTGGAAATCAAAGTCCCAGAATCTAGAGGAAGAGTGGAGAGGCTCCGAATAAATCAAATTGCCAAGTGTGTGCACACAAACAGGGAATTTGACTTTGGGTCCACTTTTCTCTCAAAACAAATATACCAAAAAGGAAAATATAAATACAATATTTGTAAATATGTATATATATATATATATATATATTGTACATGAACTTTCCAGAGTCAGTGACAATTTGAGGGGTACCATGTCATCTGCAGGTTTGCCCACTGTTTTCTTTTGTGTGTGTGTGTGTGTGTGTGTGTGTGTTTTGTTTTTTTTAGAAAGTCAAAAGTCAACTCACCTGTCTACCAGGAGATGTTAGAGCAAACACTGATTCAGTGACCCTGGTAATACTGTGCTTGAGTGGTCGCCTGACCTGAACCCTGCAGAGGTGTCAAAGTCCAGTACCTGAGAGCTGTCCTGCAACTTTTTGATATGACCCAAGTCCTGCAAATGACCTAATTATGTGTTCAGGTGTGATGACAGTGAGAAAGGCCTTTCTTGTAATTGAGATTTTGGATTTCAATGAAAGAAACTATAAATAAGGGTTTCAAAGGAGAGCAACATTGCATGACGCCAGCCTTTGAGGACTTGAGTCTACAGAGTGTTATCAAGAGGAAGATTTGTGACTCAAATCCAACAAGACAAATGACCTGAAGGCAGCTATCAAAGCAACAAGGGCTTTCATTACATCGCACAGAACCATAGGCGGATCGCCTCTATGCCACGGTTCATTGATATAGTAATTCATGCAAGAGGAGACCCAACCCAGTTTTCAGTTTCTAAAAATGTGCTTAAATAAGTAAATTACTTACCAGTAGCCAGACATTTCTGTTTAAAAACTTTTTTTATTGATCTTATGAATATTCTAATTTTGACAGAATTTTGGCTTTTCATGATCTGAAAACCTTAATAATTAAACCTACAACAATAAAGACTATGTGTAAGGAATCTAAATAACACAAGGGTTTCAATTTCTGAAATGAGTGGCAAAAAAATTCAGCTTTTCCAAGATATTATGTTTGAGAGCATGTACCTGTAATGCAGTGGTGGGAAGTAACAAAGTACAAGTACTTCGTTACTGTACTTAAGTACAATTTCCGTGTATCTGTACTTTACTTAAGTAGATTTAATAATGGATACTTTCTACTTTTACTCCACTACATTTAACAGTAAGTATCTGTACTTTCTACTTCACTACATTTCTATACAGCGTTTCGTTACTCGTTACATCCAAGACGCATTTCGGTTTTTTGATTTGTTCGTTAGTTTGAAAGTATCCAATGGCGAGAGCAGAATCAGTCCGCTGAACCAATCCAAAGCGGGAATTAACCATTAGGCCCTCCCTCAAGAAGAGCAGCACAGTACGCAGGACCTGCAGAATCATTAACTCCCAGAATGGAGTCCAAGGATAGTCATCCTCCAGAAGACCTGCCCCACCCATGGGCTTATTTAAAAGATTTCTTTGAAATAACTGGGTCAAAAAACGCTTCCTGGAGATTCCAATGCCGCCTTTGCCTTCCCCGAAAGCATGAAATTCTATCTTTCAAAAATTCACCATCAAATTTGAAAAAACATATTGAGGTAAGTTAAGTTGCTAAACGCTGTCGATGTTAAATTAATTTGTGTTAGTGAAGTTTTATGTAATCTTGGCAAGCTTTTTGTTGAACTCGACTGCAGTAAATAAATACAATTACTGTATATTGTTATAAGCTATGTTATGAGCTTGCAAGTAACAATGATTACTGCAGTCGTGATCACGTCTCCCGCCATGAATGTTACATATAAGTTGACGCTAAACTCCTTCACGTCCTGGTTATTAAATAAATGTTAGCGCCATTAAAATAATCTCCATGTAACAGTTACAGTTAAAACTAAATACGATAGGTACACTTAATGACATTATATAAGCCGTTAGGTATTATGCTTGGCAAGTACTTTTACTTTTAATACTTAAGTAGTTTTAAAAGCTTGTACTTTCTTACTTTTACTTAAGTAAAATAATAATGTGGTACTTTGACTTTTACTTGAGTAAATTTTTATCTGTGTATTTGTACTTTTACTTAAGTACATTGTATGAGTACTTTCTCCACCACTGCTGTAATGTAATCTTTAGATTTTATGATTGTTTTTCTTCTTAATGGAAGGAATATTAACAGAGTGGATTCCTGACTTGAATCAGATGGAAAACCTGTGAAGGAAGCTAAAAATTATGTTTACAGCAAGGAGACCTTTCAATCTACAAGGACTTTTCACCAAAGATAAATCATTAAAACACCAGTGGAACATGCAAAGCTGGTCAGCAAACATAAGAAGGATTTGATAACTGTAAAGCTAGTATAATATACATTTTTCCATTGATTACTGGGAAAGGAATAAACAATTTTGTATTTAATTTTTTTTTAAATAAAATCTTTTTTAAATTACTGATATTCCTTTTAGACAGTTTTATTTTTTCAGAAATGCCTTGTGTTTCCTCTTGAAAACAAAATGAAAATCTAAATCTGCAAGACTGTATGATGAATTTCGGGCATAATCGGAATTAGCACACAAATGGTACAAAACCTTTATGGATTGATGGATAGATAAATATTCCTTGTATCTTACATTGTGCTTCTTTGTGTTAAGCAACGGAAACATGTGGAATCCTGCAGGTGAGTGAATATTTCAGCTGATATGCAGCTTGCAAGGATTTGTACTGTTTTGACCTTGTGTTGAGTTTTTTTCTCCTCCACCAGTTAAAATTCAGAAAATCACCACAGGGGAAACTTTTGGTGCAGATGCAGTTCTTATGAACCAAGTCAGGAGAACAGTGAAGCTGGAGGAAACAAAGGGGAATGCTCAACACATCATTCTTTTCTGTCCAATCACCTCTCGAGTTGGCTCGGACGTGGAGGCAGCCTTGGAAAATGTGGGATGTAAGGAATCGAAGTTCCACCTTTTCCCTTGTTTGATTCATAATAAACTGAATTGTAGATTATTTTATTCAAAAAAATATATATATATACAGGATTAATTTTAAATTCACGAGGCCAACATTGTCCTCTTTTTGGGGTGTCCATCTCCTGGCTCCATCTTTCATTTCACTCCTCTCTTTCGACAGATGGTCAAAGGGTCATCCTGGTTCTGATGCACCACACCCGAGATGCTGACTATTCAACAGCTGGCAGAAGGTGGTCTGAAACCACTGAAAAGGTCGCCTTGGATGTTCACATTCTCTATCACGAAAGTGTCCAAGGATTGCTACGCTGTGCACAAAACGACGTGGCAGTGTCACAAATGCAAACATTTTTATCACAAAACCAAAATAATTCAGTTGTGAATTTGGTCTGGGGTTTGTATGGGTTTTACTGTTCGCTGTTGCTTTGGATTTTGTCTCTGGTCTGTCCCTGGATGAGGCTTTGGAATTGGTCCTGCAAACTGGTTTCCCGTTTGGTTTCAGGTGTGGTGATTTACATACGAAAACCAAGAGTGATTAAAGAAAATATTCCTTAACAATAAAATTTAAATGTACATATAGAGTTTCTTGCCTAATGTGTCTTGCACACACACAGACATTGCCATTTGAACCCTGTTTATACAGGCATAGGTAAAGACACAAAGAAAACGAACTGCAGCAAAATCAGAGGTATTATCATTATGTAGAGGTACAGAAATGTAGAAATCTGACATGTTTCATACATAAACATGCTCCCGTGCACGTGAACCATAACCTGACCAAACATATGCCAAATGCTTTCACTATGAAATTAGACTGAGGAAAAAAAGTAATATTTAAATATTGATTTTGCAATTAATAAACCATGTTCTACTGCAGTGTTTTTGACTGTAAATCTGGTATGATAAATTGTTTATTTGACCTAGGTGCAACTAAATAAAACTCTTTAAATGAATGAATCTTTGTCACTCTTTTTAGTGCACGTTCGTACCTTGAGTTAGACTTCTGCTGATAAGTAGTATAAATTTATGCTTTGGAACTGTCTCCTATCTCTAAAGAAAAAAAAAAATCTATGAATGTTGAAGAAATAATAGATTATTATTAGCTCTGGTATGATAACGTCTCTTGAATACCTGTTATAAACTCCTCACTGGCTGACATCGTGATGAGGTAACTTTCGCATTCTTTAGGGGTAAAGTTAACTTTACCCATTAAAACAACACTAAACTTACAGATAAATTTGGTGGCTTCATTTTGCTTAGATGGAACTAGATTTGTTAAGGTGGATGACATCAGGAATGACTCTGAATGTCAGTTTTAACTAAAACTTTATATTTTTTTGTTATTTGTTGTTAAAGCTTCTAGGACCTCTGACAATTGTGAATGTATTTTTTGTACAGCTCATGCTGTATATATATATATATATATATATATATATATATATATATATATATATATATATATATATATATATATATATATATATGCCCGTCTGGCACCCAGACGGGAGAGAGTCAGCACATACCCGAGCACCCAGCCCCGGACACAGAGGACCACCAACGCATCAGCGTGTCAAGGCACCAGCCAACAGAGGTGGAGACCTGAGATGCTCTAGCAGAGGGGGCAGTCCAAAATCCAACCAGACAAAACACCGAACAGAGAACCAGTTCCAAAGTCACATTGCCAAAAAATAAATATATCTTTTTAAAAAATATGAGATGCTCTACACACACTCGCACTCACCACACACGCCTATTCTCCAGGTCCAGGTACCAGCAAGACCTCAACCCAGAGATGGGGCCATCATGATTCAAACAGGCTAGTCAACCAGAACCCAGAGGCGCTGCCTCCCCCTCACACTGCAGTCCATACTTAAGCCCTATCCCCTATTCCTGGGGAGAACAGAAGTGCCATCCCCAGCCCAGACCCCGGCTAGGTGGCCCGCTCTTCCTCCAGGCCTCAAACTCTGGATAGCAAACTGAGATCAGGGGTGTGAAAAAAGACTCCAAGCCAGCCTCCGCCTGTTCCAATGTGTTGTCAAGTACATTTAAAACTGGAAGGGCTAAAAGGAGTGCCCACCCTGTTCCGGAAAGCACACCTTACCCAGAACCCTCCGTGTCTACATGCAAATGGTGGCAGGGTAAACCATCAGCAGTAAGGCATACACAATCAGCCGCCCCCCCACTCCCCCATTAATGACCTACATATGTGTGTTGTGTTAATGTTATAAACGAAAGTGTCTAAGTTATTCAACAGAATTGGGGCCAAGGACATCACAAGACAGCGGGGCTGGTAAATGCTCCCCACTCCCAACGATGTCCCCACTCTCCAAGGTCCTACATGTGTGGCAGCGTGATTGAGCAGGCAGAGGGAGGGCATCCGGGAATGGGGAGGAAAAGACTGGGGAGCAACATGACCTCCCAGGAAGCCATCTCCCCCCGCTGACGCCAATAGGCACCCCTGTTCTCCAAAAGCCCACCCATAGAGGGAGGCAATGTTTTTCTTAAATATTGATTTTTATGAACATGGAAGTCGGCGCATGTCGGTGACAAACTGAGTAGTATGTTTGTTGTTGATACTGCATTGCACCGGACTTCAAATCAAGCTGTTAAGCAGTAAACTGATTTTTTCTGTTAGGCTCCTTGTTCCTGTGTGACTAATCTGTAAAAGTGAAAGTGAAAGTTGCACACTGCTTCTTCATCCTGCAGTCTGACTTGCAGTCTCCACGTTGCAACACAAAGAACCAGCAATACAGCAAAGGTAGGAATCATGCTTGTTAATAATGTTGTTGTCATTAGATAACATTAGGTGATACAGAGAAATAAAACCAGCTTCTGTTAATAGAGCAGACGTCTACCTTGCCTTGGTATTCAGGACAGTTCCTCTCTAAACTAGAACTGTCTTGAAAAAAAAGATTTGTATAGGCATATCTCAATAAATTAAAAGCTCATTGAAAATTCTGTTCATTTCTGTTGCAAAAACAAATTACCGAAAATCAAACTAGAAAAATGTAAGCCTTTATTTAGCCTATAATACAAGGAGAGGACACAGCAGTATACTTCTCAGTGTCGTAGTTTGTACCACAGGCTTGCATTTTAAAGTTTTCAAAATAGTTGCCTAGGCCCTCCTCCTTTGATTGACACCTCTTTTGACCAGCTGCGTTGATCTGCAGTTTAAACAGAGGCAATGTTATTCACCATAACTCATTTTTTATGCTTCCAACTTCAAATGAGAACCTGTCATAGAAACGACATATCGCTTTGAGATCCTTTACATTTTCAGCTCATACTGTCTTGCATCAGTCTGCAGCTGCATGACAAAGGAGAGAAAAAACGAGAACAAAAAATGCAGAATTTATGTGTGTTCCAACTTCAAAATTGGTTACCAGTACAACGACTTCCGAAAGGGTAAATAACAGCATCTTATTATATTATAGTATGCTTTTAAGGTGTTTTTGGCATTTTTGGGGGTGACATTTAAGGGATTGAGGTAATACTCCTTTAACCCTTCATTTATTTTTCTATGATATTCAAATTTATTAGTAAATAGAAAGAAATATTGTGAAACCTATATCAGAAAGGATTTTGAAACTTTTTTGACAATCATTGTTTTGATAAATGGACTGGCTCATGTTCTTTGTGTTTGTTTCTAAAGGAAGTCAAAAGATGTTCTGCCTTTCCAGTGAGTAATCGTCTCCGCTCATGTAAATAAGGATCTTACTCCTATTTGTTCTGCTCTGTTGATGGTTTCCTGCTTTATATTTTATTAAATAGCACCCGTTAAAGTCGAGACAATCACTGCCGGAGAAACCCATGGCGCTGACATAGCTCTCATGGACCAAGTGAAATTGGAGGTTAAGCTAGAGGGCACAAACCGGGATGGACAATGCATCATTCTCTTCTGTCCAATCACCTCCCGCGTTGGCTCAGATGTGGAAGCAGCCATGCAAAACATGCCATGTAAGTAATCAGACAACAATATCTTGACATTTTTTCTGTTGTTTGGTGTAAAAACACTTTTTTCATCAAACAAAGCTAACCTGTGTAAATGCAAAAAAGCTAATTTTAAATGGTTATTTCATAAGAGATAAAACCCAAACTAACTTTACCCGTGTGGAAAAAGTACTTTCCCCACTTGTAAAATCATAATTTATCTGATTAACCACAGTTGTTTTAAAGTTTAGTTCTGCTTCACTAGACACAGCAGGCCTTATTACTCTCTGATCTGTAGAATCAAGAACTCAGAAAAAGTCCAGTCTGACAACATGAACGGGAATGAAATATCTCAAAAAGCAACACATAATGCTACTATCAAAAGACATTAAAGAACAGATGAGAAACAACATAATTGACACATCAATCCATCTGGAAAGGGTTCTAAGGATCCAGGACTAATCTACAGTGAAAACCCATTATCCAAAAAATTAAGAAAACATGAAAGAATGAAAAACAAATTCCAGGAGTGCACCAGAGACTCATCCAGGAGGTCCCAAAGGAATCCAAATTTTACATAAAAAAATCAGTCTCACTTAAAATCTGTTTATGATTTTCCAATAAGAAAGACACCGGCATCTATGACAGTAATTTCAAGGGGGAAAAACTATAAATGACTCCTATGATCTTCAGGAAGATAATCTATGGACTGGCGAGACAGTCTAACTCTCGTAACACATGGCACATAAAACTAATTGGTGTGATGTTATTTCAGAAAAACAACATCACACCAACAGTCAAATATGGGGGCAGCACACATCTGAACAGCTAAAAAAAATAACAAATAAAATGGATTTCTCAGAGTGGCCTTGTCAAAATCCAGACTTACATCTGAATGTTACTCTGTGGTAATGCTTGAAAATTTTCAATTAAATCAATTGAGACTAGGCCAAAACTCCCCTAAACTAAAGATAAACACTCTTTCCTAGAAAGTGAAGAGATTTGATTATCCAAGAAATAAAAAATTAATCCAAAATCCAATCCAACAGAAAAATCTAGTCCAGCTTTTCTTTCCTGATCCTGTCCTGCCATCTTGGATCTGCAGATTCATTATTCTGGCGGTAGGCTCGCTTGGTTTGGCTTTCCCAGGTTCTCCCAGACTGCTCCTGCGGAACGCTCAATGGTGGGGTGTTGGATCAAACACTCTGACACCCAGAGGCGAAGAAGCAACAACATATAGCAGTGCTGTTTGAATCTTGTTTTAGATTGCAGGCAACCTTCCTAGTTTTGAATTTGAAGAGGTATGGTGGCAGCTTGTTTTTTTTAAAGCGGAAGTAAATATGGGTCCAACTTCCATTTTTTGTGCGGCACTTCCATTTCATCCCTTCCATGGGCCAACTATCGTTAGATTATCCTTAAATATGTCGTGGCAACATTTCCAAAAATTGCTAAGCGGTCAAGTGGCAGGTGACTGCCACAGCATCAAACTATTTGTGATTGGAAGGATGATATGAAGAGGTGGCCTTACATAAGGTATGAGGAACATTTAAAAAAAATTAAAAACTAACGAGCACTGAAAAAGGAACCCGCCACAGTCTCCGCCCTCCCCGGAGAACCTCTACTGGGCAGGGGAGGCGGCGCCACGGTCTTGCGGAGGTGGCGAAGAAGACGCTTGAGTGTCAGGACTCGGTGCACTTAGTGGAGGCGACAGATGTGAGGGCGGAGTTCCCTGGAAAACGCGAGTCAGGGGGCCAACCTGGTCACAAAGGACCTGCACCTGATGTTGTAGCGTGCGGACCATTGCCCTCTGACCCAGGATCTGATCCTGCTGGTCATTTAACGCCTGCCTTAGTGCGTCTGCTGGGTCTGACTGACCAGAGTGGTCTGCTGTCATGTTTCCAAGTTTTTTGACCCACAAGCAGAACACACTGAGTAGGCAGATTAGGCCGTTTTAACAAAGTTTATTCAACTAAGCTAGAGAAAGACACGCAGGGATTTCTCCCAGAAGGCGTCTGGGAACATAGGGATCGTACAAAGCTCTGTAACAGAGAGAGAGGGTTACTGAAGGCCGCCACAACGAAGGAACTAATGAAACTAAGATCTTATCGCTAGAGCAGAGAATCGAACCACCGGGGAGGGTGAGCAGGTGCTGCGGAGGCCAGGAGGGGAAGTCCGCAGGTGCTGGCAGCGGGGCAGGTGGCTGCCAAGCAGGGAGTGGCCGGGAGGTGGAGGGCAGGCAGGTTCCAGCTGATCGGGCTGCGGGGCGGCGGTGGAGGCTGACAGCTGAGCGTTGCACTGGTAGAGCGCTTGAAATGACAAGGCTTAATGGCACGGCTTGGGATCGCAGAGAGAGAGGAGCGGGACAGTGGCAGACCGGCTCGGCTGAGACTTGAGAGTTGGCGGGTGAAGCTCCGAAGCGGGATTCGGAGCTGTCCAACCTAGGACACAGGAAACAACGGTTACCGAGAGAAAGTTTCGTCACAAGACGTAGGCTGCTGAGTTCCAACCACGTTTGGCTAACACTCTGGCGACGATGTGCTGACAGCCGCTTCCTTTTAAACCGCCCCTGCAGTCACGCAGATGCCGAACACCTACATTCAGCACCTCCCTGCTTGTCAGCAGCCACCTGCGGGAGAGAGAGAGAGAGAGGAAAGCAGAGCCACCGCACCACCCTGACAGTGTGTTTGTAAAATAATTATACAAGCTTTACTGATCATAAAAGAAAGAAACCAATGGTCAGGAAAATCACTAAAAATATGAAAAGAGGATATTGGATAAATATTTTAATACGATAGGGAGACATACAAAAATCAGTGAGGAAAGTGATTAAACTAATGAATGGTATTAACAAAGAATACAGACATCGAATATTACAAATAGATATTATAAGTATAATAAAAGATAAAGAAAAAGCTGATATATTAGGTAAAATATTTAGTAAAGTGAGTTGGAGAAATAAGAAATGGAAGAAGGAACAGAAAGGAGGTACGGGTTAAGAGCAAGATTAAGATTTGGACACACTGGACTGAACAGTCCACTTTTTAGAAACAAAACAAAATATGGAAAAATATGACCATTGCGGGGAAATGGGAACAGTAGAACATGTTATATTTGATTGTCAGAAATATCAAATAGAAAAAAAGTTTTGTTAGGAGAGAATTTGACAAAATTAAAGAAATATTTAATGTAATATATATATATTACAAAGAAATTTAGAAAGCAAACACATACAAATTCTTTTAAGATTTTTTTTAAAAATGACCAAATTGTTTAATGGAATTTGATTATATATTAGGTCATATAAATACCAGTCATTGGCGGTAATGCACAAGACAGCTCCTGTGTGGGAGAGAAGGTAGACTCTGTAGAGCAGTGGTCTCAAGCTCATTTCTGTATTGGGCCACTTTGGCATCATGAAGTCATTAAAAGGGTCGCTTGCGCCTGTATAGATGATACTTTTGATCTCATAATTTCATTTTACTTGATATAAAAATGTTTTTAAAAATGCGCAGTTACATAAATGTAGCAACCTTAGGCCCAGTTTATACAGTTTATCTGCAACAAAAAAAAAGGTTGATATTGGGGTGAGTTACACTTTCTGGTTAGTTTTAATGAGTTTTGGGGAAACTGAAAACTAGTGGCAGGATGCTGTTATTACACAGTGAAAAGAAAATCAACATTCACACAGTTTTAGCCACTTTATAGAATTTAAAAGGATACATGCATCTACTTCAAGACATGTTATACCTTTTTTTGGCTCTTTAGAGCCGGATAAATTGCCTTGACGGGCCCCCGGGCCTTGAGTTTGACACGTGTGCTGTAGAGGCTCCAATGGAAGTTTTGATGATCGACATGGTCCTCCTCTTTTGTTCCCGCCATTGAGCTTGTGCTGATTTTGCAGGGACTGGAGGTGTGGAAATCACCTTTGGACGTCTGGTGGCATCAGCCCGGTGGGTGCTGCCCCTTTAATGTGGGGTGGCTTGTGTGGGTCCAATCACTGCCATAAATCTAAATGTGCTTTGGCCAAATGATTTAACACAGACCATCAAGTTTTTTTCATAATCTATGGTGCCACTATGGAAAACATTTTTAACTGACAGGTCACAGCTTGTGTTGATACAGATTTAAACCATTTCTCGTTACTTTTCTTTCTTCCACAGCTAACAGAAGGATCATCCTAGTACTGATGCACCATACTCGAGATGCTGACTACTCAACCGCTGGGATGCGTTGGTCTGAAGTATATGCAAGCATTGACCTGGAAGTTCATGTTCTCTTTCATGAAAGTGTGCCGGGATTGCTCACATGTCCTAAGAACACAGAGGCAGTCTATCAAATGCAAGATTATTTTAACCCAAATGCAAGGAACCGTTGGTTTAAGCGTGTGTTGCTGTTGCTTTGTGTATCAGTTCCAGTTGTAGCTGTGCCTCTGGGCCTGTTGATCTACTTTATGGAAATAAAACAGTACAGAAACATCACCAATTAAGAATTAGAGAGTCACACCCGGGACAGCTGTGTCAGGAGGGGATATCAGGTTATAATGCAATGATAAATTCATAAAAGAAGGCAACAATTGTACTCGTTATTTCTGAAGCCTAAATTATTGCACGATTTCCTCCACTGTCTGATTAAAGGTGCCTTCGCAAACAGGACAGACTGAATATTTGACCTCAGAAAGGATTTTGTTGGTCAATAATGATTCTGTTTACTCCTTCCCTACTCCCTACTCACGACCTAATGACCCTTTACAGATTGAGCAGACATAGAGAATGGATGGATGCAATGTTTTCATGCAATTTACTGAACATTAATTTATGCAGTTGTCTGCTTTAAATGTGCAGCCAAAGTTTAATTTGAAGCCCCGACCCTTTCAATCTGTACGACCTGTTCTCAGTGGTTAATATGCAACCAGGGGCATGCTCTGATGGCGCGGGGTTATTGAGTAAGACTCATATGCAGAGACTTTAGTCCTCCATGCGGCTGACCTGGGTTCAATTCTGGCCTGAGATCCTTTACCGCATGTCTTGCCCCCTTCTCAAACCCCCCTTTTTGTCAGCCTACTTTGTGAAAAACGAGCCACTAGTGCAGTAAAAACCCAGAAAAAAAGACACACCCAGTATTCAGTGCTGTACATATATCAACAGGTAAATGTTTTGAAAAATCAACATTGGAATTGCATGTTTTGACTGCTGTGGTAATTTGTAATAGTCTAATAACTTCTGGCTTGCAGTGGTTACTGCTTTGCTGGCTATGCTTCTGGTTTTATGCATTGTGTATATTACATATTATATATTAGTATATCATGGTCTGATTCTGATTGGCTACACGGTGTCCGTTAAAAAGTGTTAGGACAACTATAAAAACGGTCCAACGGTTACAATGAAAGATATTAAACAGTTCTCTCAGCTGCTTGTTATGAAAAAGGTATGATTTTTCAGGTAAAAAAAAAAACATTAAAGCATTAATATTTGATTGAATATTTGTTCATTTTGTGAGTGACAATGATATAAGTGGGATAATGTCCTTTGAGATGTCCATTATCAGAAATGAATGGACCATATGACAGTAATCTCTGATAATGGACACCTTGTTGGGCATCATCCCTTACATATACTGTATATCTATGCGCTGCGTATTCTTTTATAGGTATAATCAGAACTGTTACCTTACTTGGACTGTATCTGTAAGCTCTAGAGCGCAACTGTATTAAATCTGGTTAAATAAAGGTGCAAATAATCAAATACAATCCCTTCTTTCTTTTTATTTTACTTTTTAGAATTGTGTTGTGCATTGTTGTTGTTATGTTGCGTCTAAAACCAAAGCCATACATCTGCTCTGCCATGTTCCATTGGCTCAACATTCACATGGCTCCCACTTCTGGAAACACAGGTATAACGAATAATGATCTGTTATTGCCTGGTTTTGAAAGGTATATTTGTAATCACACAGTTGAGTACGGGCACTGAAATCTGGGCTAAGCTGGGTTTGCACTGATTGTCTAAAATAGTTTTTTTATGCAAGAAAATGTAAAAAGCAAAGTCTCAGTGCTTTTCGAAACCTGTAAGTCTTAACTAAAAAAGCAAGGACGTATTTTCTTTTTACAGTAAAAACCAACAAAAGTCTGAACTTGGCCAGTAAGTGTACAGTGTATGTTAATTATTCAGAGATGGGGAAACAGTCCATCAGCAACCCTCTGTGCAGGAGATACTGGCTAGGTGATGAAGGGTTAATCAGATGAATGTGGTCAGATTGAAATCTTACTTGTAGAATGGAAGAAGAAAGGCTGAAGAGGGTGTGTGTGCAGAGATTTGTGAAGCAGCAACAGTGGAGGGCGGGGTTTTGCTGTTGGGTATTGATGCAGATTGACGATATTATGTTCCAGCACTGAGCTATATTATACACTGGAGTGCTGATTTTGCCGAAAAACTGAAGTCACTGGCCGCCATCTTGCTACTCCCTACTCTCACAGAATCCCATAGGATTCGGTTGCAACAACAAGCAGTTTTCTGGCTGTGTGAAAATTTTTCATAGGTAATTCTACAGTCAGTGGATGTACTTACACTATCAACTACTAGGAAATTAGGAGCTGAAATATTGTACATGTTATTCATATTAAATATATATATGTATATATAAGTATGTGTGTGTGAATATATATATATATATATATATATATATATATATATATATATATATATATATATATATATATATTATATATATATATATATATATATATATCTATCTATATATATATATATCTATATATATATTTATATATATATATATATATATTTTTTTTTTTTTAACCACAAAATATTTCAGCACATGACTTTCTCAGTACTTGATAGTTTTAGAATAAAAGTATATGGCATTTGACATTTTAAAAGTTTTAAGCCCCCCCCCCCCGAACATGACAAAATCCTCGTTATTCCATACTGTAGCGCACATATTCACTAGTTACTGGGGGAAAATAGGGAGTACCAATATGGCGGCTGGTGGCTTCAATGCGACTCCTTCTAACAGCGGGCACTCCAGTGTATAATATAACTAAGTGGGTTCCAGAGGATTTTTGCGATAAGAGCAAAGGACAGTAACCAGCGTAGGTTTTCAGGAGGTAACCTTGAGTGGAGGCAGAGAGAGGTGGCAAGCACAGGAACAAACAGCATTCGTAAGAGAACTTCCCTACAAGACTCTAAAGCCCTCTGCTACCACTTTTATTGACACTCAGGTGTTGAATTATGAAGGTAAACAGCCAGCTCCTCTTCTACTCGTGGTTTCAGGTTAAGCCCCGCCCACCAGGACCCTGCCGCTAAACGCTGAAGGAGGAAAGAACGGTACACAAACAGCTACACCCAGAATCCTGCCATCATCTTTTCATTTATCTATATTTTAATTATATATTATCTTGATTGCATTTTTCTTCTAATGTTATTCATTCTGTTACGCATAGTATTCGGCTACGTCTTTACAGTTTGCCTGCAATGTAATCTGCAAAGTTGAGCTGGTTGTTCATCACAAAAGTGAAAGTGAAAGAGTTTCCTGCTAACTGCGTGTTCATTCTGCGATGTCTTTATCTCATTCCCAGCTACAGCAGCACCAGCAGCAAAGGTAGGAGTTCAGCTCTTTCTCTATTTTACTGTGGATTATGTTGGCGGTTTGTGTTTAAAAAGAAAATGGACCGTTTGTGACTGTATAAGGGAAAAGCTTTTGTTCTTAAAAAATGTAACCCTCTTTATCATTTTGACTGCATACAAGCGCCTGAAACTGAAAGCTTAAAGCTGTGCAGCCGCTATCTGTAATTGTAACTGTTACTTTTGTTCTCCACTGTTTTCCATTTGCACTAAATAGTGCCTGAACTTCCTTAGTCTCTCTAAGTCTATTTTTGAATGTTGCCTCTTTCATAATGAGCATGAATCTGTAGCTCTTTTTTAAAAAGGTTCCCTTTTTAATTTTGATGTCAAAATACCTCAAGGTTGATTGTAATTTCTTATCAACTGTTTTCAAAAATGTACTTACTCTTTAAGGTTTAAAGACTTTACTACTAAAAGACTTACATCCCGATGTGTTTTTTCTACTGCTTTATTTAATTTCTTGAATTTTCTTAAATATGGATGGATGGATGGATCTTCTCATGTTATAGTGTGTTTCTTTTTACTAGGAATCCACGAGATGGGTCTTTCAAACTGTGAGTGAGCATCTCACCTCATTTAAATTTACAGTGAATGATTCTATGTACCTGTTCACTTTTTCTGCTTTTTATATTTTAGCAAAACACTCAGCCAAAACCAAAGTCCCCCCAAGGAAATCCAATAAAGTTCGTGATGCTTCGACAAACCAAAAGAAGTTAGAGGTAATGGGTGTAAACAAGCAGAGACACCCCTAAATTCTTTTTCACGTCTCGTGTACGCCCAGACGTGTAAACAGCCCAGCAACTTTTTCTCATAAATAACCTGTTGGCAGAAGTGTAATGGTAATTTGCTGCTGTTGTGTCACTCTGTGTTTAGATTCAGGAACTTACTACGGGGGAAACCTTTGGGGCAGATGAAGCTATCATGGAAAAAGTGAGGAAAAAGCTCAAGAAGAAGAGGATTAAAAAGGTTGAACACCACATCATCGCTTTCTGTCCCATCACGTCTCGTGTTGGCTCAGACGTGGAAGCAGCTGTGGAATATGTGAAAAGTAAGGAAGTCAGGCATCGTTCTTGTGCTATTTTTCAACAACAAAAAAATCATGCAGTTATGTAGTTATTCCCAATAATGGACAAGCCCTGTTGACCAAACTGACAATGTAGTCCATGTTATCCAGATCTGATTTTTAAGCTTAGAGAAACAAATCTTTTATGCTAACATATATCATTTATTCTTATTTGCTGAGGTTGGATGTGAGCACTTCTAATACCACAGATGCTTACTCAATTTTAAGATGTAAAATCACAAAAATAAAAGACTTCATACTCAATTTGTGCCTTAAAGACTTGAGCTTAATTTTGAGTTAGAACAAAGGTTTCAAATGTGTATTTAGAAAATTTAAAGATTAAAGGATCCATCCATCCATTTTCCAACACGCTTGGGGTCATGAGGGGTGCTGGTGTCTATCTCCAGCTGTCAATGGGCAAGAGGCGAGGTACACAGGTCGCCAGTCTATCGCTGAGATTAAAGGATAAATAATGAATATGAAACAATTTTCATATAATTAGGGCTACAGGGGACCTAGATGTGGATTTGATGAGGAAATTCAGTTTCCACTGTTAGGGACTTGAGACCTGGGGTCCGTTCTTCGTACGTCGCTAACTCAGTTAGTAGGATTTCATTGTTGACGATTTGGCCTGATCTTGGATCGTTTGGTTCTTCGAAAGACTTCCTGCACTTGTTGTCATAGCAACATGTGCGCCAGCTTGAACCTGCTCGAGAGCAGGCTTATTTCATGTAAACAAGATTAGATCACAGCTTTAGAAGCGGAGGAGATCGGGAAGTCTGTCTTAGCAATGTCCATTTTTACGACTGCAATCTGTTGCGGAAGGTGCAAGAATAATTTGCAGAGTTTTTCGAATTAATCGCGTATTGCGCAATAGACAAGATCCTTTAGCGCAGCGCGACAGTGTAATTGTAGAGAGATTTCTCTTGGTGGCTGTTATAAACAGACAAACACATCATTTAACAGTGGCTTTTAAAGAGTGGTGTTAAAAAAGTGGTGTTAGAGCCATAAATAGAAAATATTTAAGTTATTTGTATGATGGTTTGCTTTTTATTTTTATCATATTCGGTAAGATTTGTTCGGGCCATTTTATTGTGAAGTTTAGTTTTACTTTGAAAGGCTTGCTTCCTGTCAAGCCGTATATTGTATTAGAAAAAAACTATGGATGGATTATCTAGACACGGAGCAATACAGTTTTACCGTGTAAACTGTGTTGGAAAAGGAAGAACTTCATTTTTTATAGATAAATAATTTTTTGTTAAAATTCCCAGTTTGCACGCGTCCTTTACTTTCAGTGTCTAAGGAATAACACCAAAATTTGGATCTCTTGACATAACAAGTGCCTTTTTAAAATAAAGTATAATAATTAATGGTTACAATTTTATAGAATATTCTTGTATTTCATTTTTACTTGTTCCCATGTTCTAGTGGCTCCTGTGGAGGCTCTGATATAAAAGAACAAAGTAAATATGAGATTATTAAAATGCAAAAATTCATACTGTAGAAAGTGATAGAAACATCTACCATGGACAGTATTTACGCATTAATTTGTCTGCTGATTTTTGCCGGCCCTCTCTCCTGGCTTTAACAGATTTTGAGGTGTTCCCTGTCGTTTTAATTAATGACTCAATTTCAGCATAACCTTCCATTAAAAGCTCATGTTCTGCTTGAGAGAAAATCTGTGGGCGTTCTTTGGCCATGCTGAACAGCCAATAGCAGCATTGCTGATCAATGTTTCTACTATCGATACATTTCCCCTTTTAAAGCGACGCATGAACGCGCAGTTGTCTCAGATAACTCAATCCAGCCATACTAATCGTAAACAACAGGTGTGTTCGAAGAACCCAGTTAGCCGGATCATGATTAGCCGGATGAAATCATCTTGGATGTCTCAGTTGATCTCGGATGTTTTAAGCAACGTACGAAGAACGGACCCCTGATTCCAAACTGAGGTGAAATACTTAAGGCTTGACTTAGACTTCTCCATCAAAGACATAAATTGAAATCAAATACTTTAATAATCTTCATACACCAAAACAATTTTTAGGTTTGTAGTTCTTCAAAACTATCACAAAACAGCTTGCAGTTGTTGATCTGCTGCTCATGTTAACAGCTAATCCAAGACCATCTTATCGTAATCGCTGCATGAAATCCTTGATGTTTTCATGACTTGCATAGAACATGTCAAACTCAAGTGTGTCAGTGTTTCCGTTGTTTAAGATCTGTGAACTTAATTCAGAATAAGTTTTAAAGCTAGGTGGAAGGTATGTTCCAGAGGTCTATCATTAATCTCAGTTTCTTCTTTTTATTCAGGAGAGAATAAAGAGAATAAAGGAATCATCCTGGTTCTGATGCACCACACTCGAGATCCTGACTACTCAACTGCTGGGACAAGTTGGTCTGAAACGATCCAAAATGTTGATTTGGATGTCAATGTTCTTTTCCATGAAACCAAGGATGGGTTGCTGTCTTGTTCACAAAATGACATGGCAGTGAAACAAATCAGTAAATTTATAAAGAAAAGCAACAAAAACAAAAACAAAAAAACAATACAAATAAATAGACTGACAAAACAAAAACAAAAATACAAAATAAATAAAAATAAGAAGAACAGAAATAAATGAGAATAATCCTTGTATCAGTATTGACTGACTGACTGACTGACTATTGACAAAAAAGCATGAACAGTAACTGTAGCTGTCCACAGCAATGTACGGTCATAATCAATAAATTAGAAAATGCGTTTCAATGAAGCTTGTTTAGATTAAGAGTGCCCTTTCAAAATAACAACCAAGCAAGTCATTAATTTTTTAACCTAAACTACTTTTCTGTATAGCCTTTTTTCCCTCTGATGTAATATTTTAAGCTTAAATGTGTTTTCATAGGTTGTAAGCAGAAAGTCATTCTAATTAACAGAAACAAAGCCTTGGAAAACATCCGTCCAATTAATGTATATGATGTGTTTCACCTATTGAATTCCATTATTGAAATAAATAAACTTGTAATTCATTTTTCAAATAATATTCCAATTCATTGAATTTGACTGTTTACAATCAGGTTGTAAACTGATTTATGAAGCAAATTTAAATGATCAAGGTTATCGAAGTTTTTTTGGTCATTCAAAATTTACATGAAACAAAATTAGGATTCCAGGCTGCTCTATTGCACTAGAGCAGGAGTCTTCACTGGTGTTGTGTCATAGGAAGGGCTACCAATACTGACCTTTGAACTAGAAGAGTCAGAGTTCACCTTAACGTTATGTAAAATAAACACATTTCACATTTTTCATGCTTTGTTATAGATATTGTCATTTTTATATCTATATAAATGCAAGTGTAAATAAACAGGTAGAGTAACATGATAAAATAAAGTTTTAGATGCAGCTCACTGGTGGATTGTGCTTTTTTTTTAACAGGCTTGTGGGCACCACATGTTGTCCCCGGGGGCCACATGTTGGTGACCCCTGCCTGTCATTCCTCTTTGGCAGCCCTTCTCTGTTTTGAGATTCCTCAGGGGTTACTATTGGGATGATAGCTGTTTATTTTGTACATGTGTCTGCTTCAGACTGTCTTTGGAAAGCATAAAGTCCCTTTTCACTTCTTTCAGATTATATTTATGCCTGTATGTCAGTTAAACTAAGCAGGAGCAATTCACTGACATTCCCAATGAACTGTCAGGCTGAAAATTAAACCTGGATCAAGTGGAATTCTTCTAACCATAATACACAGAAAACTGAGTTTCTGATAATCTTGGTTCTTTTGGTATTCACAATATTTTTACTGTGAGGCATTTAGATTTAGTGCATAGGTTGGGTAGACAGATAGTCTACAGATAGATGAAGGGATTTGTTATTCATGCCTTTATTGTCCTGTTTAGAGCTTCAAAAGCTCACTGGTGGGGTCAGATTTGCATCAAAATAAAATAAAAAATCACCCACCCATGAAGCAACCCTTTTCAAACCTGTTATGATCAGGAGCATTGCACGTCCTTGTGGGTTAACGGTGTCACTTGATGCACACCAAAAAGCAATATTTAGAAAGGAAACCGGAGAGTTGAAAGGTCTTGAGACCCAAGATGTTCAGATTCAAGCAGGATGAAGATCCCAACTAATTCAGCCAGGGGATTGGACTCCTCTAGATCATGGGAAGGACTGAAAACTGATTAGTACATACTCTCTGACCTATTTTGCAAGTAACAATAGGCATTTCAGTCTCTAGTTCAGGTCAGATTTGGAGGACATAATCCCAAAAGATGTGTGGCTGTAACTGCAGCAAAGGGATGTAACCACATTTGGTACACATGTTTTAATACTACTTTACTTTATTTATAATTTCACTCTCACACGCTAAATCTATTTTGCAGGTCAGTACTCACTTGAAACAACTCTATATGAGAACCTTAAGCTTCATATTAAATCTAGAGTACTTAGTGGCTTTGCTGGGTGATTTGTGTAATGCTCCAGATGATCTGTAGGAGGTGTCTGGGGAAGAGAAGTCAGGTCGTCTCTGATGAGTCTTCTTCCCCTGCGACCACAGACATATATACGTAGACGCGTCATAGGGCGCAGGTTCGCACGTCAACGTCACCGCCATATTGTATGTGGCAGAAAAAAGTTGAGTTCTGTTATTGTGAACGTGGATCAGAGAAGATGCCTCATTCCTGTGCTGCAATAAATACACACACACACACACACATATATATATATATATATATATATATATAAATTTATTTATTTATTTATTTTATTTTTTTTGTGTGTATGTGTTATGAATATAAGGATCAATTTGTTAAATCTAAACATTGTGGTCTTCATTATTTCATAAAACCGTGTCACATGTGAACCTTTAGGAACAGACTTTTTGGGTGAGTATTAAAGAGGTAAAATTAATAAAATGAGGGAAAAAAAGTCCGACGTCAATACAGTAAAAATAAACAAACAAACACAAAAGTGATAATCTTATGATAAAAACATCATATTATGAGAATTAAGGGGGAACATTTCCAGAATAATCACAGTTTGCAGAATTATTTCACTCCTGGAGTAATAGGGCCAGGTTAGATTATTTTAATTATTTTTATTCTTTAGGAGAATAAATTCAGGAGAATGAAGCTAAAGGGATACGAAAATAAACTTGTAATATTACAAAAAAAATACTACGAATACAAAGTATATTCAGAGATTAAAGTCCCTCTGATGCTGTTTAAGTGACTGAGTAACTGCAGATTTGCCACATTTAAGATGGCGGACGCTCTGACGCATCGCAGCATAGGCAGAACCCGCCCAATGACGCGTCTACTCTTATATTATGTCTATGCCTGCGACTGGGTCTTGGGTAAGCAGAAAACCATGACTAAGATTTGATGGTGCTTTGGGGGGACATCAAAGATTTTTAAAAAAAATTCTAACACCATCCTAACTTGTACTTAAATATTCAATTTATATATCTGTTTAGATATTTCTTTTCTCATTTCACTTAGTTGAACTAGTTGGAGCAGGTTCATCAAATAAAATGAGATAAGACCATTTTAAATTACAAGTTGGAATGTAACAAAATAGCCGATAGAGGTGAATACTTTTTCAAGGCACTGTGATAATCTTCAAAAAAAATTCTAGTTGCCAATAACTGGTATTCTGTCATCTTCCTTGTATCCGCTTAAATGTTTAAACTCCATGCATATACGATGCTGAAGTATGTATATGGAATACCATACCATATTTTATAAAGTACACATGGGTGACCTTAGTGCTGCACAAGTAAAACAAAAAAAAACTATGACAACCCCCAAAACATTTATACAGCACAATAGCTGTACCATCATATATCACAGATTACTTGCACATTTACAGGTGAACATTTTAATGCATAATCTTTTTTTTTTTTGGGAACCAATATCTATTTCTTTGCACATGCTTTTTATTGTTTGTGCAAGATTTGGGTTGTTTTTAATGTACACTTAATTCTGGATGTTTTCAATCAACGAACCTACGTAAATTGATGATGATGATTTAAACATTTTATTTTATTTTTCAATGCATTTTGAAGACAAAAGAAAACACACCACTGAAACAAAAGTCAGTTCTTTATTGAGAAGCCCAGACAAGACTTATCCCCATTATTCACCTTTGCAATAACGTTATCTATTTTTTTATACAAGGTTTAAATATGATGATTTTTCCAAAACAGACAAATGTTTACCCATAAACCTGGACAGAGAAGTATTTAAAAACAAAGTTTCATCCATTCTTTCTTGATCTGTCTTACAAGATGGGGAATTGTAACAGAGGAATTTCTTCCTCTGGAAAATGGCAAAAAAAGGGTTTATTATTAAAAACAATCAAACAAACAAACAATTTAGCAAATAAGCAGTTGAATACAGCATGCAATGATTTTAGTTTTTATTCCTTTTTACAGATATCTGCTATTTTCACAACCTAGCATCAAGCTTTGCATTAATGTTTACAGGGGGTTACTTGGTGTTGTTCGTTTAGCTTCGCCGTTTCGTCACTTTGCAGTTCATAGTAATAATAATAATAATAATAGTAATATCATCTTTATTGTCATTGAAACATACATTGAAACATACATTACAAGGAAATTTGTTCTCTGCTTTTAACCCATACTGATCATTGGTCAATTTGTACCAACCAGGAGAATTCTAATACCAAATTTGAAAACTGACAATTTAACATAGATTTCTATATTTACCCAGAAATACCTTTCAGATCTTACCCCCATTCTGTGACCTAGCAGTATTCAATATGCCTCATGATCAACAGAACAGTCCTGACACATAATTAGTGTGACGAAAATATGGATCAAACTGAAGCACAGGCGCCGAATGGTGCTGCAGATTCTAATCTGACAAACAGGCTGGTCAGCAAAAACTGATGGAAGTAACATGTTGAGGATGGCAAATGAAAAACTATTTGTGTGTAGGGAACTGAATGTTGAGATTTGCAAGCCACAACCCTTAGGTTCTGTGATCCCAGCTGCATGATATGAAAACACACATGGCCTGTGACCTCTGGGAATGTATTTTTCTGACAAGAAGTTTTTCATTATGGCTGCTTTTTGTTTGTTTATCAATGGCCTATGATCTGAAAGGGGCTATGGTCTACTGTGAGGAAAAATATTTGCATCACTCCAAAAAATTGTATCTACCAGGTGTTCACCAGAGCCTACTGAGAGTCCCTGTGGTTTGATCTGATTTGACAAGCTGACGGATTTTGTCAGGGAACTGGTCCAAATGGCACTCAGAGGCAAAAATCAATCAGTATAGTCTAATAGGTTTTCAGATATGATATTTAGTTGGATCAAATAATTCACCTGCTTTTGTGCATTGCCATGAAATGCCCCTCTATGATTTAAAAAAAAATACTTAACTGCTACTAAAAATAAACTGATCCGCAATGTCAACCATTGCACATGAGCACAAAAGGATTAGAGGAGGAAATTGCAATATGTACAACCTGGGGGTACCCGTTGGTGCAGGGACAGACTGACCTGGACCTGAGTTCATATCCGAGGTGTTACTGTTATGGTTTCCCCCTCAACTTTTAGTTGTGGATATCTAACTGTCCGATAAAGATTGTATACTATGGTTGATAATGAAACCAACCCTAAAATCTTAAAACTTTTAGTCCAGATATCTGTACTGTAATGGTTTAACACATTTAGCATCTGACCCACTGCCACCTTGTTCGTAGAACATGTCAGTAATCCTGGCACGCTCTCATGGAAGAGAACGTGACAACTTAAGATGACGTTTGGGTACAAATGTGACCACTCCGTCCCAGCTGTGGAGTAGCTCGGGTCTCGGGTGTGGTGCATCAGCACCAGGATCACCTTTTCATCTCCTGTGGACAAAAGAAAATAAGAAAATAAATATCAGATGAATATGAGCGATGGACCCCCTAACAGCACCACTGGGATCTTTCCGTCAATGGACCACGGTCCATTTTGAAGAGAAAAACTATGCAGTGAAAAAGGTTTTCGCATAACAGTCTGTACAAGTTACCTGACACCAAAGTCATAGCTGCTTCCACATCCGACCCAACACGACAGGTGATTGGACAAAAGAGCATAGTGATGCCGTTTCTCTGCCGTTCCATTTTCAACTTTAGGTTCTTCCTCAGCTGGTTCAGCAACTCAGTATCAGCTCCAAAGGTCTCCCCTGAAGTGACTACATGGACCTTAACTGTGCCCATTCAGCAAAATATGAAATCAAAAATATGAAAAGAGTGCAAATATCACTACAGAACGTACATCTCATGACTAGAGGTGGTCATTTACCTAAAAAGGTGACAAAGAACTTCATAATTCCTGATAAAAGAAACAAATGTGGGGTTGTGTTTAGGGTTTATAAAATATTACCATACGATTTCAAATACATTTTAATGGAGTCCCGAGACCATCTCTTCGTTGTTGCATACATTTCAGGCTTTGTCATTTGAACTACAAAAATAAACAAGATGTTTTGCTTCATTTTAATATTCCTGCAGAACAACGCACAGTGCTAGGATAACTCATGACTGGATCTACTTTAACCAAGTCTGTAAAAAAAGGGAAAGCAGGGAACATTTCATATAATGAATGAGTATAATGAATTTGTGCAAATAAAATATAATATTTCTAATCAGCACTTCCTCACCTGTCTGTATTAAGGTCATCCTTAGACCTGCAAAAATAAAGATAACAGTGTTATCTGTTGATCTTACACAGACAGAAAAAACTGCTATTAAAACTTTTGTTTTCTGACAGGACACGGTAAAGAACAGTGTGAGCCTTTTTTTCTAATTAAATACCCTTACTTTGGTTTCTAAATCCTATATCCAAATAACTGACAGAAAGCTACAGTATGTGCAGAAATTGAGATGTGGATGCTTGGAGTTCAGACAAAAAGACCATGTGATTTGTATATAATCGCATTGCTACAATCACAGTGCACTTTGTCAAGCACAAAATCAAAATACCAAGTTGGACCTTCGGTTTTTTTAAGATCTGCTATCAGGCGGAGATGAAGGGAACTCGGGCTGGGCAAGGAAAAGGTAAGGTGAGGTGAGGTGAGGTGAGGTGAGGTGAGGTGAGGTGAGGTAAGCAGTAATGAGCAGGATGCGCAGAAGAGAACAGGACGAACCGACAAGGAAGAGCTAAATGAAGGGAGCTTAAATAGGGAGGATAACAGGTGTGCTGAGTACTGGCTTGATTAGTGGCTGACAGGTGTAGATGATTACTGAGGTGGCGAGCAGACTGGGGTGTATGGAGGGTGAAAAGTGCCCTGAAATGTGCATGGTGCAGCAGACAAAGCTGCACCATGACAATTTTGGTTTAGATGAACAGTAGAAACACAACAAAGCTTTTATTGTCGTGTGCATGGAGCCTGAGCTGCTGCCATGCGATTGGCTGATTTAAACAGGAAACTGAACAGGTGTACTAAAAATGCTCTATGTATTTAAATCTTTTCCCCATAATGTAATATGCCACAGACGAGCAATACATGAAAAAGTGGTGGCCCATTTGTGCACTCGCAACAAAAGAAAGGGAATGCGAAAGTGTTTTCCTTCACGGTGCGTGAGCATGGAGAACTCATGTACACAGAGAATGTGTGTTGCTCTTGTATATTTTCTATGCAAGTTCTATAGCTGTTGGGTGAACAAGCCTTTTTTTCTCTTTCAGAGCATTTTAAAAGTGTTGCTGCAAAAACAAGGTTAAAAAAAGTAAAAAGATAAACTTATATAAACCACTCTAAAATATGGGTAGAACACTATGAAACCAGAAATTTGACTAGCAGCTTAAATGAAAATTCCACTTATACCGTATTTTTCAGACCATAAGGCACACCAAATTACAAGGCACACAGTGAATGAATGTGTCTTTGTGCGTCTTTGTCCACATA
The DNA here is from genome assembly GCF_011125445.2 of Fundulus heteroclitus. NCBI lineage: Eukaryota > Metazoa > Chordata > Actinopteri > Cyprinodontiformes > Fundulidae > Fundulus > Fundulus heteroclitus. The sequence continues at coordinate 10,956,734 of NC_046367.1, forward strand.
TAAGGTGCACTGGATTATAAGCAGTGGCGTAGGAATAGGGGGGGCTAGGGGGGCAAGTGCCCCCTCACTTTTTGGACAGGGGGGGCAAAAGGTATGTTTTGCCTCCCCACTTTTGAGATAAAAATTTCATTTAAACTTTTTACATTATTTTAATAAATACAACAATAAGAAAGCTATCAATATCAACAAGAAGTATTTGGCTACCTAATTAATTGATAGTGTTACTGTCATTGAATTCAATTCTTATTATTAATTAATTTGTTTTCTCTTAATTAAATTTTTAATTACTTGAAGCCTACTGGTTATTTCATTATCTTTTTAATGTTCAAATTCATTGTTATTATTTTGCTTAATATGGGTTAAGCTTCAGTACTCTTAGTATGTGTAAATTGTTCACATCTTGTATGACTATGTACTGTTTACTGGGACCTAGTTAATAAGTAACATGTGTGGGCATCTTCTCGGTATCCAACTTTTATGAGTCTGTCCACTTAATGACCTCTTAACTCATGCGCTATAGTCACTTCCTTTAAAACCATTAAGACAAAGAAGACAAGATTTAAGAAGACAAGATTTAACCTAGGATAACCTGAATTTTTACAAGAACCCACCCATTCCCAGCGTAGTAAGTTATATTATTTTTATCATCAATATTTGCACATTTGTTATGTCAAAACCATTTTACTCTGAAATCAATATTAGTAACTTTAAAGGGGAAGTCCGGTCAACAAGAAAAAATCAGGGGATCATGAGCTATACCTAAAACTAATACGTTTGTGGTTATTTAATGAATTTAGCGTTAATCAATAAGAAAAAAAACATAAATTGTCGTCTGGATCACTGTGTATGGGGCAGTCATTGCTGCCCAAATATGGGCAGTAATGACCGCCTGACATCACATCATGTGACGTGGATAAGCGCAGAGCCTACGGCAGTTCGCCGCACATTAGCAGCTGTAGGAGCTGTTGGACACAGCTGCGATCAACAACAATTATTTCGGATTTGCAGAGGACTTCACCATTGAAATTCACGAGAGCTATTGTTGAAGCAACAATGCTCACATGCATGGCAGTTGGATGTAACAAACATCGGGTAAAAGTGGAAAAAACCTTAGTTTTTTCACCTTTCCGATTCATCATCCACCATGGGCTGTTTTGCTAAGTGATGCCGAAATATCCCTCCGCCTCATAACGCACTGCAGCTCATCGTGACAGCAGGAGCAGAGTAAACTCAGAATAGTAATAGTAATTGTAATATTATTGAATGAGCCGATCTGGACGTTTTTTCTGCAGATTACGGTTGCAATAACTGATGATAACTGCTGGAAGTAGATTAGGCGGTGCAGATCACCATTTTGAGCAGAGGTTGGTTCTAAAGATGAGTTTTATACTCATCTTATAACATTGCAGAACCTAACCCATAAACCGTACTTTAATGCTTATTTAGACGGCTAAATAAGACGGCTCACCCGCTATTCCCATCTAATGTAGAACAGATTACTAGATCAATGTGTGCTTCTGTGCTTTTTTGTCTCTCTTGTTGTGTCTCTGCTCTGTCTTCTGTAACTCCCAGTCGGTCGAGGCAGATGACCGTTCATACTGAGCTCGGTTCTGCCGGAGGTTTTCCTTTCCGTTAATGGGGAGTTTTTCTTCCCACTGTCGCTTCATGCTTGCTCAGTATGAGGGATTGCTGCAAAGCCATGGACAAGGCAAGGCAAGGCAAGGCAAGGCAAGGCAAGGCAAGGCAAGGCAAATTTATTTATATAGCACAATTCAGTACAAGACAATACAAAGTGCTTTACATGATTAAGATATACCAAAATAATAAAATGTAGATAGAAAATAGAATAAAAGCAAGTAGGGATAGAATGTAGTAACAAAAAAAGAACATTAAAAACAGTAAAACTGTTTAACTAGAACAGTCAAAGGCAATTTTAAACAGATGTGTTTTTAATCTTGATTTAAAAGAACTCAGGCTTTCCACACTTTTACAGTTTTCTGGAAGTTTGTTCCAGATAAACGGAGCATAGGAACTAAATGCTGCTTCTCCATGCTTAGTTCTGGTTCTAGGTATGTGGAGCAGACTGGAGCCAGAAGACCTTAGTGGTCTGGAGGGTTGATACACTGATAACAAGTCTGTGATGTATTTAGGTGCTAAGCCATTTAAGGATTTATAGACTAACAGAAGTATTTTAAAGTCTATTCTCTGAGATACAGGGAGCCAGTGTAAGGACTTTAGAACTGGGGTTATGTGCTCTACTTTCTTAGTCTTAGTGAGGACGCGGGCAGCAGCGTTCTGGATCAGCTGCAGCTGTCTGATCCACTTTTTAGGCAGACCTGTGAAGACACCGTTGCAGTAATCAATTCTACTAAATATAAACGCATGGATTAGTTTTTCCAGATCCTGCTGAGACATCAGTCCTTTAATCCAATGCAGACGACTGTCCCTGTGGCTCTACGCTTCCCCAGGTGTGAATGCTGCTTGGAGAGACTTGAAGCAATCAACTGGTTCCCTTATATAGGACATTTTTGACCAATCTGTATAATATGATTGATTTTGACTTTGTAAAGTGTCTCGAGATGACATGTTTCATGATTTGGCGCTATATAAATAAAATTGAATTGAACTGAATTGAATTTGTCTTTTTATGTCTCTAAAATGTTAAATTAGTATTAATTTAAATTTAAACGCTTAATACCACGTCTATCTTTGTTTAAGAGGTTAAAAAAATATTTTGGCATGAAAACGGATATTTATTTACAAGGGGACAGATAGGGCATTGGGACTTGCTTTACAGGTGATACCGCACAGTTACGTCACAAACTGGGACCTTCAAATGAAAATTACTCTTAACTAAAAAAGCTTATCATTTATTGAACAGTATGTAATAATTGTATATTTAAACATTGTTCTTTGTCTTTCAGATAATACCAAATTTAATCTGTCAATATCTGTTGTTTTCCCTTATCATCCCAAATTGAGTAATATATCAAAATTATGGAAATTGTATAATCTGCATTATGATATGTTTTACAAAATCATAATACAAAAATATTTGTATTTTATAAAATTAATTGAAATCACCTGTCCATGTACTCTTTGAACCTAGATCCTTTGGGGGCTCCATAGAGGGCATAGTTATACCCTAGTTGAGGTTTGGTTACTTCCCCTTGGTGTCTGAGTTGAAAAAACTCATCAAGATCTATTTGACCGTCCCTGTCACAACAGCTACGTCAAAACGCTCTCCACACAAAAAAATCAAGACCCATCTCCGTTCAACAATGCGGCAGGACAGGCTTAATAATTGTTTGATTCTGCATGCCCATAAAGACTTGACAGATGAACTTGATTTGAAAAAAGTAGCCATAGACTTTTCCAGCAAGAATGACCGTCGCCTCAGGTTTTTTGGCAAATTTGACTAACCGTGTCGTCTCCTTAAGAATGTTGATATTACTGTTTGCTGTAGTTCAGTATTACCCATTTTGCAGACCATTTATCTGTACTCCAGTTTTTATGTCACAAAACATTAAAGGTTTCTTCAATGCTGCTGATAATTTTGCCTTTCTGGTCATTTTTACATTTTATGCACAACCTTAAGTTTAATGACCTGTGGTTAAATAGGGGTGCATTTCACTTTTCCTTGCCTATGGACCCAAAAGATGTTTTGGTTCACTCCGCTCACCATTTGGCTATAATACCTTATCTAGCTTATTTGCCCCCCCACATTTTAAAACCTTCCTACGCCCCTGATAAGGCTTACTAAATATTCTCCCCAAGTGTGTAATATAACTCCACCCCTTCACTTACACAGTTCTCTCCTGAGTGAGAGCTTTCTGGCGTAGGTACCAGATCGGCTCGGGGGGCCTGCGCTTCCCGATGACGTCAGTTATATGGCAACTCCACTCAAACAAACTACATTACGCCCGCGGTCTCCATTTGTTACAAATCAATTTTATTTTGTTAATTTACGGTTATTTTCCAGTAACTTAATCGAGGCATGAAAACATTTAACATCATTTTGGAATGCTTGTGTGGTAGTCTGACAATTTAATCGGTAATTTTGCAGGATCAAAGTTACATCTTAGGAGAAATTTCCTTCCTCCAATTTAAAAAAAAAAAAAGTTGTGAAGGGAAACTAAACCATAAACTCTTTTCATTTTTAATAAAAGTCTGCAGCCATTTTAATTTTATCACGGCATTCATCACTTTAAAATCAATAACGTTTATTCCTCCTTTTTCTACTTTTTCTACTGATATTACTATGTCGTTTTTTCTGATCACATGTTTTTTTATTATTCCAGATGAAATTGTGACAATATTCTTCCAAAAATTGAGCCAACTGTCAAATATTTGTGGATTTTTTGTAGAATAGCTTCAATATTTGTTCTGTCATTTTCAGTGTGGTCCTTGTTAATCATCATACCTAAATATTTTACCTAATTTTTATCAATTAAAGTGGGTTGATTATTTTGAATTGCTAAGATTTCATATTTTACTAACTTCATCTTTAAGCCTGAAACGTTTGAGAAAAAAGAAACCGCTAGATTAACTAAATAAAATTGATTCGTTACAAATGCAGACCGTGGGCTTAATGTAGTTTGTTTGAGTGGCGTTGCCATAATGTGACGTCATCGGGAGGCGCTGGGACCATGGAGAATTTCTTCGTAAAATTGTCCGTTTACAAACCGCAATCCCGCTCTAGAATAAAACCTACACCCCGCTGTAATTACTTTAGTAAGTTGTCCAGACCAATCATAATGTTTTGCGTAAATGTGCAAACGTTAAACCAATCATGTATAGTGACGTCATCATAAGGCGCAGGGGCCCGAGCCGATGTGACCACCCTGAGCCGATCTGGTACCTACACCGGACTACACTTGAACTAAACTGCCTTGTTTCTAACATGAGGCCAAAATAAATATGACTTCTATATTGAATTAACTCACTAGGTTTATTGTTGCTAACGTGTACACTGGGCGCAGTCTGTTTTAAGGCTCCCACATTTACGGCATACTGTGCGCATACTGTAAGCTTGGTGGACTCCGCATTGACTTTATAGTTAAGCGTACTATTGCCTACATTTCTTTTGGCAAATTCCTACAATTGCCTTGCTTTCTGCCAGTGGGAAGAAGCAGTGGAATGGATGGTAAAACGTGTGATTAGCTAGCAGAGCACCTAGAGCCGTTTGTTTTCCAGCAGGCTCCCACCGCACCCCCGTCAGAACAGAGAGGGACTGTGATGCTGCGCGTCCTTGTGACCGCCTGCTTGGAGCAGCTCAGTGTATCAAGCTTGGTGTTACATATAAAATAGTTCGATGTAAAGATTTCTTGCCGCAGAGAATTTTTTAGTCTGACATAAACCTGTATGCGTAGAGTCCGTCTTGAGTATGCCTTAAGTACGCTCGGACCTCCCGCATAGACATTATATACGTAGACGCCTCGTTGGGCAGGGTCTCCCTATGCTGCCGAAATCTGCTGTCAGACTCAGACACTTGAACAGTAACAGAGGGACTTTAATCTCAGAATATACTTTATATTCATAATGTTTTTATTTTTGTAATATTACGAGTTTATTTTCGTATCCCTTTTGCTTCACTCTCCTGACTCCTGGCTATTACTCCGGGACAAAAATTGTTCCGCAAACTGTGACTGTTCTGGAAATGTTCTCATAATATGACGTTCTGCCACATACAATATGGCAGTAACATTGACGTGCCAACCTGTGCCCAATGAGGCGTCTACGTCTATATGTCTCGATGCGCCTGAGTGTGAGGGGACCTTTACATGAATGCACTTCTAGTTTAGACATTACAGTCAGGCAGTCTTGTAGACAGCTCAGGGATCTGATCAGGTAGTCAGCAAGTATACCATAATGCTCTGAGTATCCAATGAGCAGAGAGGCTTTGTTTCTTACCAAAGTCGTACTTAGACATTTTAACAGATTTTTGATACAAACTTTCACATACAAATCACTCAGTAAGCTCAACTTTAATCACATAAGTAGTAATAGTCATCTTTATTGTCATTGAAACATACATTGAAACGAAATTTGTTCTCTGCTTTAACCCATCCCCTAGGGGAGCAGTGCGGCGCCCGAGGAACAATCAGGGGTTAAGGGTCATGTTCAGGGACCCAGAGTATATATATGGGGATTGAACCGGGTACTTGCATCCTTCTCTGAGTGCAAGCGCGGGCATACACCAACACGCAGCTCGGTAGGCAATTTAGGGTTAAGTGCCTTGCCCAGGGGCACATCGACATGTGGCAAGAGGAAGCTGGAATCGAACCCACAACCTTCTGACTACTCAACCCATCAAGCCACAGTCGCCCCATCAATTTTTGAGAAGATAAGTGGGCCTTACAATCTGAAAAACAGGGTTCCACTCATTTTGATCTATATGTTTGTAGTAAGAGATGTAGACCTTATGGGAAATATTGGTTATAGTTACACTGTTTAAAGGTAACAAGAAATAAATTGAAACATACCTCTCAAGACTCTAAGCAGGACATCAGCCATGGTCACTAAAATCAAAGCCAAGATCAAAATTTCAATTAGCAACTTTTTCTTTGAACATCACACATTGTCTCAGTTCAAAGGACCTTATTGGAATCTTATTTTGCACATAATGTCACTGTGGAAATTGATTAAAAAAAACAATCTGTTACATTTTTTACCCAATGAACTAAAAACATCCTGCCATAATCCAGATTAGCATTTAAACACACATACGCACACCTACGCACACCTACGCGCACGCACATGCACACACACATACACACACACACACACACACACAAACAGACAGACATTTTCAATAACCATGGATGCATTAAACACACCAGTTTGGGTACCTCCTCCTTAAAACGTGTTGCAGTAAATTCATCCAGGCGTTTGACTGCCATTAAATGCGTGAAGGAGTCCTACCTTTGCTGTGGTGCCGCTGCTGCTGTATGGAACAGTGACTCTGCTGTAAGAGAGTAAGAGAAAGAACCAAGTCACTTTCACTTTCACCTTTAGAGGCAGATGCACCACGTGACTTCTAGGAAGTCCTCCTCCCCCGTTTTTTAATAAATCCTTGCTGGGGAGATATCTATTTTGCCTGGGTATTTTTATTTAAAAATAAAAGTTACACACACACACACACACACCAAAAAAAAGTCAACTTAACTGTATACTTCATGCCCTGGACATCTCTGTATTTTATACTGGATATTTTCAACCCATCTATTGAATTTGGTGCACTAGTTGATCTTTTCTTCATAAGAGAACAGCAGCACTGCAGCCAAAATATGAATTTTTTGACCTGCTGTATATTAGCCAGTCCCTAACAATTTTTTGACTTCCATTCCAGGAGGTAGAATATGTTAGATACTTTGGGAATTCTCTGCCCTCTGAATCTGCTGGCGGTTCATTTGCCATCTCTGAGAAAGGCTTCCTTTTTTGCCATTAAACGCACAACATTCACCTTTCTGTCAGCAACTTGAATTCCCCCACAGGAATCGGTCTTCACTACAGTCACCATTGATGGACTTGAGCCACTCTTCTGCGATTCTCTCGTCCTTCAGGACTGAGTGGAACCTTCGTGCATTTTAGATCACCCTTAGACATATCAGCTCCCATTTTTAGTAACCGCTGTGAAGTTAGTTGAAGGTTGAATATGGGATAGTCGCTCTATCTGCTGCTTCAGCGGTGACTGCCTCCTGATGGAGGCGATACAAGGAGGCTTATCTGGGGCTGCCGTCTGCTCGCTGCTCCACCTTCCTCCCCTGGAGTGGAGCAGTCAGACATGGTAGCACCACTTAAAGCCGGTAGGTCAGCTGGGGGGAGGAAGGGTGCGGGGGAAGTCTGTTCGACTGATGGTGTGGTCTGATTGGAGAATATGAATTACGGAGAAAGACAACGCGTTTTCTGATCCGTTTTTGAGCAAAGCAACAAAGCTGGCCGCCCCTAAGCAGGTCCTTTGGTATTCACAGCTTCTTCAGTGCACAACAGACCATATTACACCCCCAAAACCTCAGAAAAACGAAATGTGTTATCATGGCCCCTTAAAAAAAGACTTTCTCACAAACATTAGTGCTTTGATGGCCATTTATTGTCAGGGGGGGCTGAATCCTCCTCACAGTAACAGCATTGTAAGAAGGGAATAACTGGACTTAGAAGCGACCACTCCTGTTTTCATCATCTTCCTTCCACTTCACATTTATGTCCTACGTTTTGTCGGTCTATCGCATAAAATGCCATTTTTAAATCTTTGTTTGATCTGAAAAAATTTCAAGCAGCATGAATATGCTGGTAAGTCATGGTAAATGTCAGAGAGCAAAAATAGCAAATGGTTTTGATATGGTGAGCGAACAGCAACTTTTGTCAAATCTGGTTTTGTCTGGTGTTTTTTAGCCCTTTAGTTGCAAAAACTCAGACAAGCTCAAAACTGTTTTCTTTCTTTTCCACAATTATATTTAGTTCAGTACTAAGAGAGTGAAAGTCACATGTTGCAAAAAAAAATAAAAAATAAAATAAAATCAATAAAAATCATTGCATTAAAACAGCTTTTTTAAAGTCTTTCACCTATATTCTATAGAAAATATCCTATGGCTAAGCAACTTTTTTCATAGATCTACAATGTAGTTATAGATTTTCAAATTCAATCTAATGTATAAAATTGCTCTCAAAGTGGATTTTATTTCATAGCAACACCCCACTGTGTCACCAGCTTGCCCAAACCAATCTTTGTCAGCACTGCTGAGACTTTTCTGTGCAGGTGTCTCAGATGAGGCCCCAGGACTGATGTTTTATCCCGGTGGGCGAGAGCAGAACCCATAGAGCTGTCGCACTGACAGAACATGTTCCTCCTGGGAGAGTTCAAGACCGATTCAGCTGCTGTGGAGGTCTGAAACTGCACACACCCTCGTTAGAGTCTTAAACGGTGGGCTTTGCTTGACATAACACACACACATACACACACACAGTGAGCCACAAATGTGATTTTGATGATGTTTCCATTCCAAGCAGGTCAGTGACAAATCCTCTGTCATCCTCCATCCCTCCCCTCACAAACGGCTTCCTGCCGGCTGGCGTAGTGAAATGAGCCGCTTCGGGGTGTAATAACTCCTGATGGAGGAGCTGCTAGCAGCCCGGGAGCTAATTTTAACTTTCCCCCCCCAAAATGGCAAGAAATTAAAAAGGTCCAAATTGAGATTGTGCTGTAGGGTCTTGCTGGGGAGGGGGGGCTGTAAAAGAGATGTAGCATGCAGTGAGGAAACAGTTACATCCACCATCTCCCACAGCTCAGAACCGTGTGAGTGATGGGCACCGATAATAGTCCGCCTATTTCTGGAAGCCCTGAGCTCACTCACGTACAGAGATTACCTTTTTTTTTTCCTCACTTTGTTCCCCTGGTAAATGTCTCCACACCAGTAGACACGTTTTCTTTTCTTTTTTTTTTCATTCTGTTCTGTTCAAACCTCGGCGAAGGTGACGTGGCAGGAAACATTCACCCGTGTCTGGACTAAAAAAGGGATTTTTAAGATAATTCCCCAAATGTTTGGCCAATCCAATCCAACCCACTTTATTTATATAGCACACTTTTAACACAAGGTTTCCAACGTGCTGTACAACAAAATAGAACACCTTAAACATATAACACAATAAAAGATGAAGTAGACAATAGAAAGATAAAAGCAGCTAAATAAAATAATCAAATAAAGGGCCCTGCCCGCACACGATCAAAATATGCACGTATACACATAAAAATCAAGACTACATGGTATCAAAAGCCAATGAGAAGAGGTGGGTTTTAAGAAGCGATTTAAAAAGAGACAGAGTAGAAGCCATGTCTGATGTGCAGGCCAAAGTTTTGGAGCTGCGATGGAAAAGGCTGGATTCAGAATCTGAGCTTCAGCCTAGCTTTAGGCGCTGGCAGGGGAAGCTGATCTGAGAGATCGACTAGTAGAAAGTTAGGGTGGGTGGGGCGAGGCCATTCAAGGCTTTTAAAGCTAATACAATTATTTTAAAATGAATCCTAAAAGGGACGGGCAGCCAGTGGAGTGAAGCTAAAAATAGCTTCCTTGTGCCAGACGTGCAGCAGCATTTTGTACAAGCCGCAGGCAAGCAGCGGAGAACCCAGTGACCCCCATATAAAGTTTAGTGTCAGGAGGAGGTACATACTCTCTGCAGTTGTTGAGGAAGGTTTTTTTTTGTTGTTGTTGTTTTTTTTTTTTAAAACTAATCGGATTTGGACCTTTCACAATCTAACGCCTGAATGTGATTTGATTTAAACCATTCCATTATAGTCTCAGCTGCGTATTCAGGTTTGCTTTCCTCCTTGAAGGTGAACCTCTTTTCAGCTTGATGGTGTCTCATATTAATTGGAAAGGAAATCTACAAACCAGATGCAAGATCAATTACAGGAGTAGTAATGCAGGATGAGACTGAGATTGGTGAACAACAGGATGGTCAGGAAATCAATTTGCTGAATACTTTAAAGAACACTTTTAAATTAATTTTACTTGTTTTTTGTTTTTTGTCATCTTGGTCAAATCCAACGGGGGTTGAATCAACATTCATCACTGTCTTCCTAGAATACAAACCTCAGCTAGCATATGTGAGGTTCATTAATCATCATCCTGTCCTCCAGGCTGTTTATCCTACAATTTCTCTGCTCAGATTGCAGTCAGTGTTTATTTATAAGAAATAAAGCTGCAACTGATGTGAAAATGCGGTGCTATTCAGGCCCTGGTGGATCTGAAGGTGTGAGCACAGCTTCAGTGACTGATTTTCCATCTGCTATGTTGACATGACTGAGTGCTCGTATGTTCACTCCAGAAAGCTGCTTGTTCTCCTGCCACATCAAGGTGGGAACATCTGCCTCTCCAGATGTTCTCCTTTTCCACTCCCTCTGTCCTCTGAGGTTTGAAGTGTGTGTCAGGAAACCACAGAGATGACTTTGGACGCATCGTTATGAACACAGAGTTCAATCTGAAAAACTCACATAGAAAGAAATGGCAATTAGAAGGATTTTATTGACACGATAATTTAAGTCTTTGGCGCTCAGACCTCGGCAGGAACATTAATGCTGAATTATACTTTAATATGCATAAGTAGATGTATGAGAACAGGGATGTTCCCCCAGGTCTGAAACTGGTGGTGGAGTGGAGATAGAAGAAGTTTGTTCAGTCCATATGATGATCTGTTTAAGATAGATGTCCAACTTGATAAACACAGGTTTGCATGAACTGTCCATGATAAGCAAGCTTGAAGCGACTGTGGAGAGGAAAAACTCCCCTTTGGGAAGAAACCTCTGGCAGAACCGGGCTCAGCATGGCGGTCTTCTGCCGGACCAACAACGAGGTGATAGGGAGTGCTGAAGACTGGGAGAAAACACTCTGATGGGTTGAGGATGGAGGAACGTCATGGAAGCTAGATGAACTCAGCTACGATGGTGGAGAAGGGGTTGGGAGTGGGTTGAATCGGACATCTGATTCGAAATCCGACATGCAATCCGTTTGCGCTTGCTGGTTAGCAGGCTGAGACGTGGATTTGAAGTTGCTTTTAAGATGAGCGCGGGATGCTAATTGGGCTTCATGGAGATGCGGTTCGTAGCTGATTGGCTCACATCAGAGGCGGATAGGCCTCTGATGTGAGGCAGGCGATGAGTTTCTTCAATTGAACTTCCGCTTTAGCTTCATTTCAATCTGAAAAACTCACATAGAAAGAAATGGCAACTAGAAGGATTTTATTGACACAATAATTTAGGTCTTTCGCGCTCAGACCTCGGCAGGAACATTAATGCTGAATTATATTTTAATATGCATAAGTGTCAGGATGCAGTTCTCCTGCTGCACCATGGACAGTTCCGGAGCCTTCCACTACCTTCTCTCCCCTGCTTCACTCCATGCTGGATCAGTTTCACCTGCTGCAATAATCAAGTCTGGACTCATTCCACCTGTTCAACCTCCTACATAAACTCCTCTCATTTCTGCTCTCACTGCTGGTTCGTCAACGTCCTTCCCACGTCTGCTCATGCCTCACGTCTCCCAGCGTCCTTCGTCCCACATCGTGTGCTCCCATCTCCAGCCAGCCTCGTCTCTGCCTTCCTGCCTGCGTTCCCTCAAGTCCCCCGGCTTCGGCTCCACTACGTTCTCCTGCTCCAGCCACGGTCAACATCGCTCCGCTGCCATCTGGTACAGTCTACTGGTTACCTTTCCACCACTCATCTCCTTCAATAAAACTCTTAAAACGAAGCTCTGTGTGTGGCTGAATTCAGGCTCAGTAATCAGTACCTGACAGTACGAACCAGCCAGAATGAGCCTGTCGCCCACACAGAGTCCAGTTCCTGCCTCCCATCTGAGCTCCTTGGCTGAAACCATGTTCCTGGATCTGAGGAAGCTTCTGGACACTTTACCCACCGTTGACCCGCCCTGGGTGCGGGTTGACACGGCGGAGAGCCTGTGGAACCTTTATAAGGATCAAACCACTGTGTTGTCGGTACTTGGAATCACTGGGCTAGCGGAGGAGATCGAGTGGATTAAGCAGGCTGCCTACGCCCAGATTCTCCACAGACCACCCCCAACCAGACCTCCGTTGGCCAGCCTGTCCGCCGCTGCTGCAGCACCTGCCTTGGCTGTCTCCGCCGCTGCTGCAGCACCTGCCTCGGTTGTCTCCGCCGCTGCTGCAGCACCTGTCTCAGCTGTCTCCGCCGCTGCTGCAGCACCTGCCTCGGTTGTCTCCGCCGCTGCTGCAGCACCTGTCTCAGCTGTCTCCGCCGCTGCTGCAGCTCCTGCCTCGGCTGTTCCCGCCGCTCCAGCAACTGTTGCCACTACTGTCTCTGCTGCTGCTCCCGATGCCCCACCGTCAGCAGCAGTCTCTACATCGCTGCCCGGCCCCTCCCGGCGCAGACGCCGGACGCGGCGCCCCAAGATTTCTCCCGGGGCCAAGCCTGACATCTCCGCTGAAGCTGCACCAACTGCAGCCGACGTTACCTCCTTTTCCCCGGTGAGTCGGCCGAGTGCAGATGCCGCCGTTCAGTGGAGTCTGGCTAGAGCACCCCGCATTCATGAAGATCAGCTGTGGGACTTTTTCTACGGGGACAGGGACGACCTTCTCCCATGTTGGTCCGCCCCTGACGAAACTCCCACAGCCTACGAGGCCGGGGTGCACACCGCCTCACCAACCACCGCAGAGGTTCCCACCGCACACGCCACGGCCCAAGCCTACGTGGGTGTGCGCGCATCCGCCGAAAGCTCCGCTCTGCCGGCCGCCGAAAGCTCCACTCTGCCGGCTATAGTTGAGGCTCCTGCTTCGCTGGTCACGCTGGGAGTTCCCGCTGCGCACGCCACGGCCAAAGCCTGCGTGGGTGCGCACATCTTGCCGCCGCCACCCAACGTGAGAAAGGACCCGCCGGCCAACGAGAGAGAAGCCCCGCCGGCCGACGAGAGAGAAGCCCCGCCGGCCGACGAGAGAAAAGCCCCGCCGGCCGACGAGAGAAAAGCCCCGCCGGCCGACGAGAGAAAAGCCCCGCCGGCCGACGCAAGCCCCGCTCAGCCGGCCGACGCAACCTCCGCTCAGCCGGCCGACGCAACCTCCGCTCAGCCGGCCAACGCAACCTCCGCTCAGCCGGCCAACGCAACCTCCGCTCAGCTGGCTATAGCTGAGATTCCTGCTGCGCACGCCACGGCCAAAGCCTGCGTGGGTGCGCACATCTCGCCACCGGCAGTTTTCGCTGACGTCCCACCGGCCGCCGAGAAGAAAGACCTGCCGGCCGCTGAGAGAGAGGACTTGCCGGCTGCCGGGAAGAAAGGACAGCTCGAGGCCTCCGATGGTGCTGCTGTGCCTCAGCCCGAGGCCTCCGATGGTGCTGCTGTGCCTCAGCCCGAGGCCTCCGTGGGTGCACACATCTCGCCGCTGCCGGTCTTCACTGACTTCCCGCTGGCTGACGAGAGAAAAGAGCCGCCGGCCATCGAGAGAAAAGACTACCCTCAAGCTGAAGTCCTGCAGTCCCGCGAGGCGGTCCCGGTGGACCCGCTTCCTCCCTACGCTCCCGAGTCCAGCGAGGCGGTCCTGGTGGACCCGCCTCCAGTCTACGCTCCCGAGTCCAGCGAGGCGGTCCTGGTGGACCCGCCTCCAGTCTACGCTCCCGAGTCCAGCGAGGCGGTCCAGGTGGACCCGCCTCCAGTCTACGCTCCCGAGTCCAGCGAGGCGGTCCAGGTGGACCCGCCTCCAGTCTACGCTCCCGAGTCCAGCGAGGCGGTCCAGGTGGACCCGCCTCCAGTCTACGCTCCCGAGTCCAGCGAGGGGGTCCAGGTGGACCCGCCTCCAGTCTACGCTCCCGAGTCCAGCGAGGGGGTCCAGGTGGACCCGCCTCCAGTCTACGCTCCCGAGTCCAGCGAGGGGGTCCAGGTGGACCCGCCTCCAGTCTACGCTCCCGAGTCCAGCGAGGGGGTCCAGGTGGACCCGCCTCCAGTCTACGTTCCCCAGTCCAGCGAGGCGGTCCAGGTGGACCCGCCTCCAGTCTACGTTCCCGAGTCCAGCGAGGCGGTCCAGGGGGACCCGCCTCCGGTCAAGCCTCCAGAGTCCTCCGAGGCGGTCCAGGGGGACCCGCCTCCGGTCAAGCCTCCAGAGTCCTCCGAGGCGGTCCAGGGGGACCCGCCTCCGGTCAAGCCTCCAGAGTCCTCCGAGGCGGTCCAGGGGGACCCGCCTCCGGTCAAGCCTCCAGAGTCCTCCGAGGCGGTCCAGGGGGACCCGCCTCCGGTCAAGCCTCCAGAGTCCTCCGAGGCGGTCCAGGGGGACCCGCCTCCGGTGCCAGCTCTCCAGTCCAGAGAGGTGGTCCAGGGGAACTCGCCTCCAGCCAAGGCTCCAGAGTGCTCTGTGGCGGACCAGGGGAATCCGCCTCCAGTCAAAGCTCCAAGGTCCTGTGAGGCGGTCCAAGAGGTCCACTGCCAGCTACCTGAGATCCTCCTGCCTCTCTGCCAGCTGACCCAGCCACGACGAGGTCGCCCACCGCGACGCCCGCCTCTGTTCCAGCCTCGCCGGGGCCGCCTTCCGCGACGACCACCACCAAAGACCCTGCCGATTCGCCGCCCGATGACTGCGCCTCGCCGGGGTCGCCCACCGCGACGCCCGCCGCCTGAGTCTCTACTGCTCTGCCGCCGGCTGACCCTGCCTCGCCGCCTGCCGCGCCCAGGTCGTCCTCCACGGAGCCTGCCGAGAACTCTGCTGCTTTGCCGCCTGCCGCGCCCAGGCCGTCCTCCACGGAGCCTGCCGAGGACTCTCCTGCTCCGCCGCCTGCCGCGCCCAGGTCGTCCTCCACGGAGCCTGCCGAGAACTCTGCTGCTTTGCCGCCTGCCGCGCCCAGGTCGTCCTCCACGGAGCCTGCCGAGGACTCTGCTGCTCCGTCGCCTGCCGCGCCCAGGACGTCCTCCGTTGCTCCCAAGCCGCCGTTCAAGAGGCGTTGCTCCCAAGCCGCCGTTCAAGAGGCGTTGCTCCCAAGCCGCCGTTCTCAAGTTCCCCGAGTTCCACCGCGCTTCAAGAAGTTTTTGAGTTTGAGTTCCACCGCGCTTCAAGAAGTTTTTGAGTTTGAGTTTCAGCGCGCTTCAAGATGTTTTTGAGTTTGAGTTTCAGCGTGCTTCAAGATGTTTCTGTTCTCCCGGCACCTTTTGTTGGAGTCTGACCCCCCGTCCTGTCCTCCCTCCGCCCACCCGGGATGGGTGTTCCTGTTTTTGAACTGGTGTTTTGTTTAGGCCGCCTGGGATTCGGCCTTGAGGGGGGGGTGATGTCAGGATGCAGTTCTCCTGCTGCACCATGGACAGTTCCGGAGCCTTCCACTACCTTCTCTCCCCTGCTTCACTCCATGCTGGATCAGTTTCACCTGCTGCAATAATCAAGTCTGGACTCATTCCACCTGTTCAACCTCCTACATAAACTCCTCTCATTTCTGCTCTCACTGCTGGTTCGTCAACGTCCTTCCCACGTCTGCTCATGCCTCACGTCTCCCAGCGTCCTTCGTCCCACATCGTGTGCTCCCATCTCCAGCCAGCCTCGTCTCTGCCTTCCTGCCTGCGTTCCCTCAAGTCCCCCGGCTTCGGCTCCACTACGTTCTCCTGCTCCAGCCACGGTCAACATCGCTCCGCTGCCATCTGGTACAGTCTACTGGTTACCTTTCCACCACTCATCTCCTTCAATAAAACTCTTAAAACGAAGCTCTGTGTGTGGCTGAATTCAGGCTCAGTAATCAGTACCTGACAATAAGTAGATGTATGAGAACAGGGATGTTCCCCCCACAAATGCCGAGGTCAGAGTGCCTGTATGCTCATAAGGCAGTGTGACGGGATAGTGAGATGAATGGGAGATGATTGAATGAAATGAAAAAGGAGAAGTGAGCAGAGAAGCTTTGTTGCGGAAGATGTCTTGCGTATGCTTCTTGCGGATGATGCACATAGATGAACGAGTGATCATGACAAGATGCAAGACAGGTGACGGGACGCATGACAGGATGCAACGGGATGCATAACAGAATGCATGACGCATGCATGAGAGAACACATGACAAGACGCAGGACCAGACGCGACAAGACCCACGAGAGAATGCATGACAGGATACATAAAGAATGCATGACAGATGCATGAAAGGATATATAACAGAATGAGTGACAGGATGCATGACAGGATAAAGGACAGGATAAACTGACGATATGAGTTGCGATATGAATGAAAGTATACATGTGATGAATGATGATATGAAAGAAGCATGGAATGTCAACTATAGAGAGGAGAGTTACAGGAGTGTGATGATTATAAATTATAAACTCAATTTGAAAGAGTGAAACATGAAGGGTCTGGCGAGACATGTGAATAGTTTCAAATCCACCATCAGTATTTGCAGTTAGATTACCTTAAAGCTGAGAGGGCATTGAGCAGCTAAAATGAATGGATGCTCAGAACGATATGTGAGGCATGATGATGATGACCATGCCCATTGTTGGAGTGATCAGGAATTTGCGAAACAACAATTATAAAGAACCCCCCCAAAACCTACGGATGGCAGCATCCGTAAATTTTTTACACATATCTACGACAGAAAGACATTATAGAAATATATTTCGATCCAGGCGAGAAGCAGACCAGACCAGAAGGTCAGAACAGCAGCTCTCAACCAAAGTATCCTGTTCAAGAAGGAAAGAACGAATTTAGTGAACTTGAGCTGCCTGAAAATAAAGCGTGACTCTGGTAACAATGCATCTGTGAGATTGAGGATACAGAGATCGGATAGGATGGATGCGCGGCTAGATTGCGATCCTATGAGCAGCAGGATTTGAGGATGAGTTGTTATCGTCTTGAATCGGACATCTGATTCGTAATCCGACATGATGCGATGCTGTTTGCGCTTGCTGGTTAGCAGGCTGAGATGTGGATTTGAAGTTGCTTTTAAGATGAGCACGGGATGCTGATTGGGCTTCATGGAGGTGCGGTTCGTAGCTGATTGGCTCACATCAGAGGCGGATCGGCCTCTGATTGGATGGAGGCAGGCGATAAGTTTCTTCAATTGAACATCCGCTTTAGCTTCATTAGAATGACACGTGTCACTGATCATCACAGGAGAGCCGTCACAAAAGCTGGTGAGAACCATGTCTTTTTCAAGATGGGAAGATAAAAAAAAAAAGATTTTCCATTTCTTTGCTGTATGTTCCCCTCAGTTAGAAGGATTTTTCTTTTCCAATTTAAAGGAAACAGTTGATGGTCTGAGCATACAACAGCGAAAACACTTGGCGTTTAGGACCTTTAAAATCTTCATGTCAAAAGAAATAAATCTTCTCTGCTCTGATTCAATACAATAAAATCTAATTTAAAAATACTTTATTAGTCCCAAAGGGAAGTCAAATGCTGGTGTAACTCATGGGGGTTTCTAGAAAGGTTGTTGTAGATGCTGATGGCTGCAGGCAGGAAGGATCTCCTGTAGCGGTCTGTCTTGCAGCGGCTCTGGAGAAGCCTCTGACCGAAGAAACTGTTGTTAGACAGTCTGATGAAGAGGATGCTCAGGGCTGTCCATAATGTTCTTCATTTTATGGAGAATCCTTCTATAAAAAGTAATCTCCAGAGGTTCTAGAAGAATCTACAAAAGAGAGCCGGTCTTCTTTATCATCTTGTTGAGCTTCTCTTAGTCAGTGGCTTCCCCAACATATGATGACAATTCAATTCATCAAGACATGCCTGTAGTTGAAGTAATTGATTGGATTTTATTTATATAGCACCAATTCATGAAACATGTCATCTCAAAGCACTTTCCAAAGTCAAATTCCATCAGATTATACAGATTGGTCAAAAAATTTCCTATATAAGGGAACCGAGTTGATTGCATCAAAGTCTTGACAAGCAGCATTCACTCCTCCTGGAGAAGTGTAGAGCCACAGGGAGAGTCGTCTGCATTGTCCATGGCTTTGCAGCAATCCCTCATACTGAGCAAGCATGAAGCGACAGTGGGAAGAAAAACTCCCCTTTAACGGGAAGGAAAACCTCCACGGTCATCTGCCTCGACCGACAGGGGATTAGAGAAGAAAGAGCAGAGACACAAGAAGAGAGACAAAAAAGCACAGAAGCCCACATTGATCCAGTAATCTGTTCTACATTAGATGGTAGTAGCGGGTGATCTGTCCTCCCCGGATGATGTCACAGTTAACAGAACGCCAGACCAGGTGTACCTATTATGAAGAAAAAAAAGAGAGAGAACAAAAAGTTAAAAGCTGAAATGACGACAAGCAATGCAAGACTGGAGAACAGTAGAACTCAGTAGAGTAAGAAAAATAGACCCTGATGTCCTCCAGTAGCCTAAGCCTATAGCAGCATAATTATAGAGATAGCTCAGGGTAACAAAAACCATTCTAACTATAAGCTTTGTCAAAAAGGAAAGTTTTAGGCCTATTCTTAAAAGTAGACCAAAACTGGGAGTTGGTTCCACAGAAGAGGAGCCTGATAGCTAAAGGATCTGCCTCCCATTCTACTTTTAGAGACTCTAGGAACCACCAGCAGACCTGCAGTCTGAGAGCAAAGTGCTCTGTTAGGAACATACGGGGTAATCAGAGCTCTGATATATGATGGAGCTTGATAATTAAGGGCTTTATACGTTAGTAGAAGAATTTTAAATTATATTCTTGATTTAACAGGAAGCCAATGAAGGGAAGCTAAAATTGGAGAAATATGATCCCTCTTGTTGATTTTCATCAGAACTCTTGCTGCAGCATTTTGGATCAGCTGAAGACTTTGAACTGTATTTTGTGGACTTCCCGATAGCAAAGAATTACAATAGTCCAGCCTTGAAGTAACAAATGCATGGACTAGTTTTTCAGCATCACCCCTGGACAGAATATTTCTAATTTTGGCGATATTCCGAAGGTGAAAAAAGGAAACTCTGGAAACCTGTTTAATATGGGATTTAAATGACATGTCTTGATCAAAAATAACACCAAGATTTTTTACTTTATTACCAGAGGCCAAGTTAATGCGATCCAGATTAAGTGATTGATTAAGAAGTTTAGTTTTTGAGGAGTCTGGTCCAAAGATTACAACTTCTGTCTTGTCAGAATTTAAATGCAGGAAATTTAAAGTCATCCAGCTTTTGATGTCATCAAGACATGCCTGTAGTCGAAGTAATTGATTGGATTAATCAGAATTTATAGATAAATATATCTGAGTGTCATCAGCATAACAGTGGAAATTAATCCCATGCTGTCTGATCATTTTGCCAATCGGAAGCATATATAAGTAGTAAAGAGAATTGGTCCAAGGACTGAACCCTGTAGTACTCCACAAGTGACCCTAGAGTTTGAAGATTTATTATTAACATGAACAAACTGGAATCTGTCCGATAAATAAGATTTAAACCAGCTAATGCTTTCCCCTTAATCCCTACAGTATGTTCAACTATGTCCAGGGGTGATGCTGAAAAACTAGTCCATGCATTTGTTACTTCAAGGCTGGACTATTGTAATTCTTTACTATCAGAAAGTCCACAAAATGCAGTTCGAAGTCTTCAGCTGATCCAAAATGCTGCAGCAAGAGTTCTGATGAAAATCAACAAGAGGGATTATATTTCTCCAATTTTAGCTTCCCTTCATTGGCTTCCTGTTAAATCAAGAATAGAATTTAAAATTCTCCTTCTAACGTATAAAGCCCTTAATAATCAAGCTCCATCATATATCAGAGCTCTGATTACCCCGTATGTTCCTAACAGAGCACTTTGCTCTCAGACTGCAGGTCTGCTGGTGGTTCCTAGAGTCTCTAAAAGTAGAATGGGAGGCAGATCCTTTAGCTATCAGGCTCCTCTCCTGTGGAACCAACTCCCAGTTTCGGTCCGTGAGGCAGACACCCTATCTATTTTTAAGACTAATCTTAAAACTTTCCTTTTTGACAAAGCTTATAGTTAGGGTGGCTCATGTTACCCTGAGCTATCTCTTTAGTTGTGCTGTGATAGGCCTAGGCTGCTGTAGGACATCGGGTTCTAATTTTCTCACTCTACTGATTTCTACTGTTCTTCAGTATACTGTTCTCCAGTTTTGCATTGTATTATATTGAAATGACTGTCGTCATTTCATCTTTTAACTTTTTGCTCTCTCTATTTTTCTTCATAGTAGGTACAACTGGTCTGGCGTTCTGTTAACTGTGACATCATCCAGGGAAGACGGCTCACCCGCTACTACCATCTAATGTAGAACAGATTACTAGATCAATGTGTGTTTCTGTGCTTTTTTGTCTCTCTTGTGTCTCTGCTCTGTCTTCTCTAACCCCCAGTCGGTCGAGGCAGATGACTGTTCATACTGAGCCCGGTTCTGCCGGAGGTTTTCCTTCCCGTTAATGGGGAGTTTTTCTTCCCACTGTCGCTTCATGCTTGCTCAGTATGAGGGATTGCAGCAAAGCCATGTACAATGCAGACAACTCTCCCTGTGGCTCTACGCTTCCCCAGGAGTGAATGCTCCTTGTCGGGACTTTGATGCAATCAACTGGTTCCCTTATATAGGACATTTTTGACCAATCTGTATAATCTGACCCAATCTGTATAATATGATTGAACTTGATTTTGTAAAGTGCCTTGAGATGACATGTTTCATGATTTGGCGCTATATAAATAAAATTGAATTGAATTGAATTGAAATTGAACTCTTTGTAGGAGAATATTGTGATCAACTGTATCAAATGCAGCACTGAGATCTAACAGGACAAGTAAGATTAGATTAGATTAGATTAGATTAGATTAGATTAGATTAGATTAGATTAGATTAGATTAGATTAGATTCAACTATATTGTCATTACACAGGTACAGGTACAAAGCAACGAAATGCAGTTTAGGTCTAACCAGAAGTGCAATAGCAGCAAGTGCAGGATAAACAATGGTTCCGTAAGTATAGGACATGGGTTTTTACTGAATAAATATAGAGATGGATACTATTATAAACAGAATTTTACTGATAGATTTGTTCTATGAGTGTAATATATAGATAACTAGTATTGTGAACTAAATTTACAGCTGGATATAGTAAAGACACAACTCCATTATCTGAGGCCATGAGAATATTATTAGTGACCTTCACCAGAACTGTTTCAGTGCTATGATGAGCTCTGAAGCCTGACTGAAACTCTTAATTTTAAATAGGAAAAGAAGATTACATACAGGTCTGTAATTTATTAACTCATCTTGATCAAGAGAAGGTTTCTTAAGTAAAGGTTTAATAACAGCTACTTTAAAAGCCTGTGGTACATATCCATTTACTAAGGATAGATTAATCATGTCTAAAATAGGGCCACGGATCAAAGGAATACCTCCTTAAACAATTTAGTTGGGATTGGGTCTAACATACAGGTAGAAGGTTTAGATAGCTCAGAAAACTCTACTGCTTCTAAACTGTTCAAACACCGCGCAGGTTCTAAAGATTTCTCCAACACTGCCTCACTTACTGAGGGTCAGGTAATCATGTTTGAGAGGATGCCAATTATTTTATTTTTAATGGAATCAATTTTATTAATGAAAAACCCCATAAAGTCATTACTGCTAAGAGCTAAGGGAATGGATGGATCAACGGAGCTGTGACTCTGGCTAAGTTCGGCAACTGTACTGAAGAGAAATCTAGGATTATTTTTATTCTCCTCAATTAATAATGAAAAATAAGCTGCTCCGAGTCTGCGAAGGGTCTTTTTATTCAACAGTAGACAGTAGGTAGGATTCATCTTGGTGTGTAGAGCGCCATTTTCTGTCCAATTTCCTAACATTGTGCTTCAAGGAACGCAGTTCTAAATTAAACCAGGGAGCCAGCTTCCTGTAAATAATCACCTTCTTTTTGAAGGGAGCTACATTGTCTAATGCAGAACGCAATGAGAAAGTCACACCGTTGACAAAGGCGTCTATTTGTGAATGGGAAGAAACAACATTGCTGCCATCTGCAGGGCATTTCTGCAATACTGAGGATATCAAAAGGGGGACAGACTCTTTAAAGTTTGATACAGCATTATCTGATAAGGATCTACTATAATGGAACCCTCTTTTGGGGGTGGAGAACTCAGTTAAATTAAACTCAACGGTTGTTAAAAATGGTCAGATAGGACAGGGTTGTGAGGAAATACTATTAATTCTTCACAATCAATGTGAATCAATTGTGTCAGCACAAGGTCTAAAGTATGAAGACAAGAGTACATCGGTTTATGCACATTTTGAGCAAAACCAATTGAATCTAGGATAGTTTAAAAGGCTACACTAAGATTATCACATTCTCTGTCAACATAAATATTACAGATTGGTTTGCAACAGACCCACCTCTTTGCTGTCTGGAGGGAAGCTTGTAGAGTCAGCGACAATGGCGTGTCAAAATAGATTCAGAGACGTGGCTATTCAGGCGATAAAAAGAAAAACACAGCAATCTCTTTACTCTTTACCGCCACCTTGCATCAGTGATGTTGATCGTTATCTCCAATGGGAGTAGAAAATAATCCTCTATCAAAGCATATGGAATCAAAAAAAGATTACGTTTTCCAGGAACAAGACAGCCCCCTGTTGATATGAGTGCAAACTTCAATGCTAGTGGACGAAACTATTTGCGCGGAGTCTTGGCTAAGTAAAGTTTTGTGATTGAAGACAGTTAGTGAGGCAATAAACACTGATAATTATTTATTGATTTATTTATATATATATATATATATATATATATATATATATATATATATATATATATCAATAAATAATTATCAGTGTTTATTGCCTCACTAACAATGACTTCCCAATTAGCCTCAAATGCAGCACACAAATTTGTGTTGATATCTGCAAATCCGTGATTTTGGTTAAATTATGTTTAGATTGGGTGAAATATGGGGGAGTGTTGCTGAGAGCTACTTTAGGATCATTTCACCGGGTGTTCCTCTGATTTCACCTGACCCACTCTGGCTAAATGCTGTGAAAGCCAATTAAGACTCCCATATTTGCCCTTCATCAATTTAGCTCCAGAGAAATCTTGGTTAGGATCCAGCACAGACATTCCCATTGTCACCCAGAAACATGCACCGCAGAAACTGAAAATCCTTCACCAAGCTTGAGATTCCAGTTGCTTGGAAAAAGCAGAAGCGGTTGGGTTCTCCTCACTGGCCTCAGGTTTCTGAGCTGACATACCAAATAAAAATCTGTTAAAGTTGAAGGTTAAATTTAGTCTTGACTTTGCACTACACAGAACGCTGCATTTTCTCTACTCATGAATATTCACGATCTGCAGTGCTTTGCTGAAGCATTTTTTCCACACGCGTTGATACAAACAAATGGATTATACTGGGATTTCATGCAATCCTGGAAGAAAACCTGGTTAAAAGACAGGAGACCAGGATGAAGGTTCACTTTCCAGCAGGATGACCCTAGACACGCAAGGCAGGGCTACAAGAGAATGGTTTAGACCAAAGAATTCAGTCCCTTCCACAAGTATTCACCCCCTAGGGATTTTTCATTATATGGGACAAATAGGACAACAACAGAACATTTCTGTGTGTGCAGTTGATCACTCCCTTAAAGTCAATAGTTTGGCCTTTGGGATGTTGGGCGTATCGGATTCAGGACCACATATCCAAGTGGCCTGGGTCGCATTTGAAAAAATCCAATCTGTGTTGTTCAGACTGTCATGAAAAGATCAGATCCAGGTCGCATCTGGGCAAAAAAATCGGAATTGGGTCACTTCAGGCTGCAGTGTGAACATAGCCATAATGGCAAAAACCAGCACCATCACAATGTTGGCCATTGTTAACCTGGACCTCAAGTGATCTGGTACGGAGCTTATGTTCTTGACTTGCATGGTAAATGTAGCAAAAGATTTATGGGAGATGCCCTTCCTTGTGTAACCCGTTGCATTTATCTGGCATTGAGATTGGCACAAACAGGACACAGGTGTCATGATCCTGGGATCATGCTTTCTTTAGCTTTGCATTGTTTATGGATTTAGCTACTTTAGTCTTGTCCCTGTTTGCTCTTTGTTTGCATGCTTGACTTTTGTTTTCAGTTAGTTTGTTTTTTGAGTCTGCCAGTGTAGGTTTAGCATTCTGCTTAGGTTCTGTTTTACTCCTTGTCCCCTGCCATCCCATTACTCTCTCTTTTCCCTACCTTTATTAATCACAACTGCTCCACTTATGGTTCCCTACCCGAGTTCTCCTGGCAGTATTTTTTGAGTTTCTGCACTGATTCATCTCTAAGTCTTTTTGTAAACCTTTATTAAATAATTTTTGGTTGCATCTGCACCTGGGTTCTTAACCAAATCATGACAACAGGACACTGCTGTCATGATTGTCATGACACTGCTGTCATGACCCCTTTAAGGCTATATTCTAACCTGTGTCATCTAAAATAACAAAGAATATATGTTACAGACAATTATAATTGTAGTAACCAATACAATTCTTGCATACACTATAGGTCTTTTTTTTTTTTTTTTTTTGCAACAACCGTCTACTGCTACAATTCTTTACTATTCTACTTCAGCATATAAGGTTCTCAAGTTCCTTCTCTTTTGTCCCCATTTGGCCTCCAAACACCAGAGCATATAAATAACAGGGAGACCTTTTAGAAACCAGTAGCGAGCCATGTCTCTAATAGCTGGGCCTTCTCTACCCAGCTGAGAGTCGTAACCCAGTACGGGTCCTTCCACCCCAAACACCACCACTGACAGGCAAGCCCACAAAGCTGCTTGCAGTTTGTAACTTTGTAAGCCCTTACTTGAGCAAAAACGTTAACTATTTTTGATCCTTTTAGTCATAGAATAAGCTTAGAGATAAATGAGGATCAATTATCTCTGTGCTCTGACCATCCCCAGCCTTAATCAGACCAGCCACAGCCTTAATCCTAAGCTTTTTGCCCCTTTACGAAGGTAAAGGTCTCTATGTACACATTTATTCTCCACCCATGATGCCTCCTTGAAAGCAAAGGTCCAAACTTAGCTCTGCTGGATCAAGCACTGAGTGCAGCCAAGTTTAACAGAGCCCATGTGTACTCCCTTGCAACATTACAAAACACTCAAGCAGGCTTTGAACCTTATAGCTTAAGCAACCTGGGCTTTTTTGGGGACTAGAAACAGCACTGGTAGTGGCCAGACCTGTGGAGGTACTAAAAAGATGAAGTTTGACGGAGATTGATGGTGTGGCAACAGGCACAAAGAAATGGAACAAACCCCGTGACCAAACTTGTTAGTGGTAGGAAAGTCTATTTTGTTCTAGTTTATTCTTCTTTTCTGGTCCACTCTAAGTTGACCTACCTCCAGAACTGTAGCTGGAATAAAGTAAGGAACCTGCTAGTATGTAAACTGCATCTCAACCAGCACTTGAAATAATGGCATCATTTTGCGTTTAGAAAAACAATAATGTAATTTGGGTATATAAAAATATAAATATTTTTTGTTTCTTCTGACTTTTCAAAGCGTCAGACCAAATACGCTATAATGGAGCCAGGAATAATGTGCTGTGTGGGTCATTTGGTGACCTCATCATATCAAAATTGTAAACATATATACAACTATACTCAAAAAAAGTGAACCAGGGGTGTTGTCTACCTTATTTTAACATTTATTTTCCAGTTAACACATAAAAAAATGTGTTTTTGTCATATTCTGAGTTTTGTTTTGTTTGATTTGTATTATAGCTTGTGTATTTTAGATTAGTTCTCTGCTCCCTGCCTGAACGTCACATATGTTTCATTTCTCATTTCACCAATCCACTGGTAAGAACCATCCTGCATTTTTGTATCTGCCTGTGCATCTGATTGTCTGATCTGACCTGTTTCTCTGTTTTTGAGTCTGCCCCAGTTTTTGTTTTTACCTGGATATCTGCTCTGTACCTTTTGTGGATTTTTTTTTTGTCTGCCTGGCTCACCCATCATCCCCTCAATAAATCCTGTTTAAGCTTACCTCAAGTGTCTGGCTGAATACCGGGTTCATATCCTCCTAAATCATTACAGTGTTAGGTTAACTTTATCTTTTTTTCCAATACAATTCACTTAATTGTTTTTTAACTCAAAAAACACCTTGTTTATGTGGTAGCTGGAAATGAACTATTGAGATAAAGTAGACAAGTGATTTTTTTTTTTTTTTTTTTTTTTTGCGGATGTTATACTACATAGCTTTAGTTCAAATCTTTCTTTTGTCAAGCTTTGCAAGCTCTTCTCATTATTGTGGGGAATTATTCATTGTAAAAAGTAACAACAATTTTCTTGTACCTCCCTTTCTCTCTGTGGACTCTGCAGAGAACAGTATAAATCACATGGTTTCTCTCCCACTAAGAATGAAAGTGAAACTGCTTCAATTCCTTAAGAACCACTGGTTGAAGCCAGAAATGGGCAGTCTGCAGTGTCCATTGTAGGTGCTTGGTGAGCAGGAGATTGCCTTTTTTGCTTTTCTGGAGCAGGACATTTACAGCAAAGGTAAAAATGCTTTTCATAGTTACGGTGAAACATTTTTTTGCTGTTTCTTTTTTCATTTTAATTTAATGATATTATTTAGATAATGTGGTTATGTTTCTTAAGTAAACCCTGCAGTTAATTCAAGGAATTTTATTAAAATTCTGTTTGTTTTAGGAATGGAAATCAGAACATTGCTTTATTATGTTCTATTGTTTCAGAGCTTAGAAGGACAATCTACCTCTACTGTTAGTATGAAATGGTAGGTCTAGCCTGACTTTAGGATTGGTGCTGTTTACTTTTGCAGTAGCCGTGTTTAAAACAAATCAATCTTATATTAAATGCAATATTCTGACCTTCACTTAAACATCAACCTCAGAATAGATCAACCATCTCCCTGGTATTATGCAACAGAATTTGCACAGTAAAAATAGCCCCTTTGATCTTGTTAATCATTTTTGTTGAAGTTGCAGAGTAGTTGTGTTTCATCTCTGCAGAAAAGCTGAACTAATTATACTGCGTTGCTTCTCTTAATAGATCTAAACATGTTAAAGACTCCAGGTGGGTGTCAATGTCGATGGAAACATACAGGTAGCAGTTATATTTCAGCTGGTTATAATTTTGCTCTTTTATGTTCTGCTGTTTCAAAAAGTGAAAGTTCACAAAGTCACTTCAGGGCACACCTTCGGTGCTGATGAAGAACTGCTGAGTCAAGTGAAGAAGAGGATACCACTGACAATCACAAACTGGCAGGAAAGCTTCATCATCATTGTTTTCTGCCCAGTCACCTCTCTGGTTGGATCAGATGTGGAAGCAGCCATGAGTCTGGTGCCAGGTACCAGTTTTATTATTTATTTTTGAACCAAAAAATAAAAATGTTGAGATTTAAACTCTGTTTTAAAAGTTTTAAACAAGAAATCATAGAAATTGCAACAATCATAAACAGTTTAAACAGTTAACATTCAATAATAT
Source organism: Fundulus heteroclitus (assembly GCF_011125445.2). Taxonomy (NCBI): domain Eukaryota; kingdom Metazoa; phylum Chordata; class Actinopteri; order Cyprinodontiformes; family Fundulidae; genus Fundulus; species Fundulus heteroclitus. Next base: position 10,984,593 of record NC_046367.1, read on the forward strand.
CAAAAAATAACTATATAAATCAGGACTAGCTTTAAGTACAGAAGTATTATAGACCAACTCTAAGCATGCCAAACACCAAACCTTGTGTTCCTTTTTCTTGCCTCAGCAGAAGATCAAAAAGTCATTCTGGTTGTGATGCACCACGTCCGAGATGAGAACTACTCCACAGCTGGGACGCAGTGGTCTGAAACGTTTCCTAATGTCATCTTGGATGTTCATGTTCTCTTCCATGAGACTGTGCAAGGATTACTATCTTGTGCTAAAAATCGGGAGGCAGTCAATCAAATAGCTGATACATTAGATCGACTGTCACAGGATCAACAGATAGTCTGAGACAAGGGTTACTAAGATGCCGTGACGAGCGTTCTGAGCATTTACCCTATTGGAAGACTACTGTTGAAAACTGAAAACATAAATAAAAATGGTTAATTTATCACATTGTTGTTGCTGTAATCCAACTATTTTCATGGTCAGCAGAAGAAGGGCTGTTATGTAACTGATAAGGAGAAAGAGGGACAGGATGAAGGGTGATGAAGAAGTATCAAGCATGTAATATGAAGTTAGTGAAGTCGTTGGTGTGGAGATATCTGAAAAAAATGTTAATTGTTTAATGACTTTGAACTTTTCTGTAAACAGTCTACACTAAGGGCCTGCTTTTCAAAGACTCCAAATAATGACCACTAAATAGCACTGACAAAGAAAACTATGAGAGTAATAAGGGAGGGTGTTATGGAAAACTTGTGGACCCACTTCTCCAGAATGATCACACGTCCCAGAATAACGCACACACAAGCGACAAAAGTGTTGTCAGACCTGCCCTCCCCTCCACCTCCCCCTACCCTCCAGCAACTCCGGTCACATCACCTGGGTAACATGTTTTTTTTGTCTCAGTGATTAACATCTTTATAGCCTGAAGGCTGTTCTTAGGAGGAAGTTAATATTCAGGGTTGTTTTTTTTTTATTATTTACAAGCATGCCACAATGTTTAGGATCAGGTTTGTTACTTCTCTGCCTTGATGTAAGTGCATGGAAATTAAAATTGGCTCTCTTCCCTGCCCCCACCCACTGTCCCGCAGACACTGCCTCCAAGGCAGCCATTGATTTTCCCACAAATATTACTCTACTGTTATTGTAAAGGTTTGCTAACCTCATATGTATTTATAAAAGGGCAGGATTGTGAATGTTTTTTTTCACAGCCCTCACTTTCACTTAAAAATAAAAAAGCAGACATTTACAGCTAAAACAAGAAAAAGTTGTAACCACAAATGTCAGTTAAATACTGTGAGAAAATAGTTGTTTTTGAAAGAAAAAAAATAAATGTGAAATTTATCTGGGAAAAAAATTGCGTGTGTGCTTTTTTTAATTGTATTTTTCATTTACCAGTTCAAAATAACAATCATTCCATGTATATAACAGTTACCTTTTTGCTCGTCTCAGTGAGGGAGATGAAAACACAAGGGAAAACAAGCAAGCATGCTTACGCATATTATTGCACTTATTTTAATTAATCATGTGATTAGAATTTACTGTGCGATTAATTGATTATTGCGACAGGCCTACTCAAGACTTGAGACTTGACTTGGACTTGCAAAAAATTACTTGTGAACATGTCTGATTTGTATATTCCCTCCCAAAAATCTGTGAGGTTTGGTTATTAGAATGTGGTCTGCCTTTTCATGAAGGCACTTAAACAAAAAAAGTTTGTTCTTGCTGTTCTGCTAATTTTATAGACACTTTATAGTTTTTTTTTTTTTTGCTCCTGGTCTGGTTGATCAGCTTTGTACACACTTTGTACCTGTTTTAATATGTACAAACCTTTTGAACATCAGGCCCCAAATTATGGTTTCTCAAAAGGCGCGGTACCACCCCTTGGGGGGCGTTATAAACATTTGTAGGGGCGCTGGACGCGAATGGGGGCACCACAATTTGGCTTGTACAAAGTTTATTTGAGCTCTGCAACTAAAGCTTCATAGTTTCATAACTAAAAATAAGGCTGTTGTCTGAGGCCAAGAGTCCACTGCTTCCACTGCTGGGTCAACTGACACAGAAGAATAGCTGTGCGGTAAAGTTACGCTACTGTCCCATTGTCCAGCTGGATGTGACCACCATGGCCGACAACAACGTCTTCCTTATTGCCTGTCTGTCCATGATGGACCTGGTGAAGACCTGGTGAAGATGTCCTTTTCTGGAAATACCTTACCACAGACACGCAAGGGGAGACCACACCTCACTGAAGCCGGGCATACACTGTACAATTTTGTTTGCCCTTTTTGGGCAGATTCTTCAGTCGTGCGAGAATTTTTTGGATCGGTCCGAATCCGTCGTGTAGTATACAGGGGGTAACGGACGGTCAGATGAAAATCCACCATGTTTTAAATTCAGTCGGCCCTCGTGAGTGATCATGAGCGCATCCTGCTGTTGAAGCAGAGCTACGAGCGTCTACGAGTCGATTTCCCCCAACCTCGCGCACTGCGTATGTGTAAACAATGAAGTTCTTCTTCGTCTTCTCAGACAAAAACACAGGAGTGGAGAAAAGCATGGTGGCGGTATGTGTGACATGGAGTCAAACTACGGTGGACTTGTAGAATTGTCAAGGCAGCGTGTTTCAATCTTCTAAGCCTCATATTTAACAGTGAGTATTGACGCTTCCACTTTGCCAGCTGTGTGAAAAGGCTCCAGTTATTTGGCGACACACTCCTAAAGACCGGTCCGTATTGGTTTTTATTCCCCTATATTCAAGGCATTGTTGATGGATAAAATCAAACTGAATAAGGTTATGCTCAAAATTATTCTATACTGTGGCAGATCTAGATTTAAAGAGATTTTATTCAACCATGAGCTATTTAAAAATGTGTTCTGGGATGTCATTGGAAAATTAAGTGGAAGAAAAATATTTGCAACCCCCCTAAAAAGAAGCGGCATAATGTTAATTTTTACCCACTATTTGGCCCTAGGTGGAATCTTGCATTTCAGTACAGCCCATTAAGAAAGACAAACATTGGTAGACAGGTGACTGAGGCTACTTCCACGAGGCGCTTCCTTTTCACATAAGAAAACAATACATTAGGGTAGTTGAGGGGGAAAATGCATTACTTGCACTGTCTCTTCGACAAGGACACAGTATGAGAATGCAAGAAAAACACCTCAGCACGAGAAAAGCAACTTACATCTAACATCATCAAGCATAACATGTGTGGTGGGTGGTGGATTCTTGGCCATGGGGGTCGTCCCAGTACAGTGAAGTGAGCAGCACATCTGCGCACATTCAACTTAGGGTTCTTGTCCCGAGGGGTAAAAACAATCAGGCACAGCATAGGCGGTGAGTCGGAGGGGGGTAGATTTATCATGTTCATGTGTGCGTCAGTGTAAGCCCATGACTGTTCAGTAGCCCCCCTCCAGCCATTAGTCATTGATAGTGTGTTTATCAGCCAGTTCAGTAGAGCACTGTTCCAGGTCACAGGTGTCATGGAAGGGCAGGTGGCAGGGGCAGAGAATCTTGTTTACATTACATCCAGGAGAGTTTGAGAATACCAGCCTTCAAGGCTGGCATGAGGTTAGCCAATTCAGAAAGCAACAAATTGTTTTGGAGCAGTCTGGGTGTGGAATTTTACCATCTCCCTTAAAGTCCAAAGCAGCCAGATGTGTGGTCTTTTCACCAAAGCCAAGCTAAGAACTCCTCCAAGATCTATTACACCCGGCACTGAGATGGAATTGAGCAGATAGCTCAGCATAGCATGGGATTGTTCTGTTGGTATTTATCAATTTATTCGATGCTTAAGTCGCCTATGTTTCAATTATGTTGCAGTAGCCAATATGGCATATGAGAGCTGCTGCAATCATGCAGAGAAATTTCAGCCTTTTTTATCTGTTGAACAAATTAAGTATTTCATAGCATCAAATGTGCTAAAGAGTTATTTTCCAATTTCATCATGTTTACCTATTCCACAGAAATAAAATTAAATACTGTAACTGTCAGGACTCAGCCAGCAGGGCCGTGCAGCTTGCTGCCGGCTCTGCTGCCTCAGACTTTTTCCACAGGTGTTCTGGGTTGACTGGTGGGCGGAGCCCACACACCCGCGGGCGGTTGAGCGGCACCGGGAGGCACTACTTAAACACCACGCAGACAGCGAGAGGATGCCAGAGTGTTACCGTCGTGGTCCCTCCTCGTGTCAGTTCTCTTCCTCTTGTGACCCTGTGAAGTCTCTCGTGGCAGGAGCTCCAAGCATCGTCATCTTCGGTCTGGTGTTGGTCTCTCCTGCAAACCTCCTGGTTCCTCCTGAGTCGGTTCCCCTCCCCTGGAACCCTGCCATCTCCGGAAAGTCACCTGGTTCCTCTCGCTGTCCCGGACATCTGGATTCCCCGGTGCTGCTCGGACCCGACCCCACCTTCGACCCACTGGCCTCCTGGACACCTGTGGGCCACCATCGTACGGCTAGCGCTGAGTCCTCACCGCTTCCTCCCCGGTCAGCCTTCCGTCCATCGAGTGGTAAGCTTGCGTCCAGCAGCAGATCCAGCTCAGTCAGACCAGTTCCCCTCCACGTTTCCCCAGCTAACCTCTGTCTCGTTCTTCCCTAGTGATCGACCCGGTTTCCTGCTCCCTGACCGTTACCTGACGCTGCCTCCGCTGAGGCAGAATCCTCCCGTTACCTGGTTCTTAAATAAAACCTTTAAACTTTACCTGTTTCTCCCGGGTGTGCTTCTGCATGTGGGCAAAATACATAAAGCTAACCATGACAATAACAAGCGTATCTGTCAGCAGTCATAAAGGAATGTAATATGGAAAGTGAACTTTGCTCTTGATTGACAATTTATGACTCTTGATTAAGGCTTTTGTTTGTTCAGCAGCAATAAAACGTGTTGAATCTGTTGCGTAATGCTACAAAACAGCACTGCCATCATCATTTAGTAATTCATTCACCTGCTATTGGATTTCTTTTAAACCACGGAGTTTCCCTGAAACAGAAAAAGTAAAGATTTGCTCTGACATGGTTGTTCTTTTAGCAACTTCATCAGTGTTTCACCCCACTGCAGCCAAAATGCAGGAAAGGAAGGGTGTTAAAAGCTGCTGTCTTTCAACCATCGTGTCGTGATTGCTCTCATAGAGGATCAGATCAGAGAGGCTGTAAAATTGGGTGTTACAGGTATGCAGCTGGGAGGAATAAATGAAAACGACATCCTCGACGGACGTTGCCAACTGTTATTTGGAAGTCCCGAGTCGTGGCTCAACAAGAAATGGCGGAGCATGCTTGCTTCAGAGGTGTACCTGAAGAACTTAGTGGGGATCGTAGTTGATGAGATTCACGTCACGTATAACTGGTAAGTTAAAAAATCCTACTGTTGTCACTGAACAACATATCGTTACTCACTGAGCAACTACTCTACTATAACTACTCTAGTAAGCCCATATTAATATTTAATGCTGGTCTCCTAACTCATACTTGCACTGTCTTGCCTTACCTTTTGCACCTTCACACACACACACACACACACACACACACTAGTTTACAATCCATCTCTCTGCTGCTACCAATACTTGGTGTTTAGACAAGTTTGCCTTAGCCTACTTCTTTGCACCTCATCAAATAATATCAGATATCTCCTGTACCATAGGGTTAGTCCCTGCCCTGTCACCCTTATCACACTGCCTCAGCACATTAATGTGGACCTTGTTTGTTGTCTGTTATTTAGTATCTTCCTCTTAGTATCTTCCTTATTGTCTAGTGTATAGTATCTTTATTCTTATTTGTTGGTTGTATTCCTAGAGACTTTCTTTTTGCAATCCTGCTTGTTGTATGTATATGTTATATGTGTGATGTATCTATGTCTCTAAGCTACTTGGAGTCTTAATTTCCCCTAGGGATAAATAAAGTTTATATGTAACGTTCCTGCCACAAGGGAGGTTCCAGGTCCAGGTCCAGGTTCCTCTTTAATAAAAACTGTTAAAGTTTTACTGACCTATTTTCGGGTTGTCCTTTGGTCCATCCTAATTAATTAATTAATTCAATCTATCTATCTATCTATCTATCTGGGGCGAAGGTGCCAAAGGGATTCCAGCCTTCAGAGAGAGATTCGCCCAGCTTGGAGAACTCAGATCAATTGTTAAAGAAGGTGAGTTAATCCTATATGCCCTAAATCTGTAAAAATATTGTTATGAGGGGCCAAATGTGGCTGCCTGGGTTATCGTGGTCCCCCCCCTTTTCATATTATGCATGTGTTGTCTTTCAGGCATACCTGTCATGGCTTTGACAGCATCTGCTGATATTGTCAACAGAGGCCGGGTGACCAAGCTGCTGAACATGGTGAAGGCAACTCAAGTGACTGTTAGCCCAAACAGAAGCAACATCAGGCTTGGGCTGAAGCATGTTCCTAGTCATGACCTGGACTGCATGGAATGGGTGGTGACGGAGGTCAGAGAGAAGAGACTGTTGATGTCGCCTATCATTATTTACTTTAGATCCCTTAAGGCAGTTGGAAAAGTGTTCTGCCGTCTCAAAGCTAAACTTGGAGAAGATGCATGGGTGAACAGAGATCCAGAGCATAAGGCTGAAAACATGTGGATCGGAATGTTCCACAGCAAGACACTGCCACAGTACAAACAGAGAGTGCTGGCATCCTTTACGGGTGAGGGTAGCTGCAGGGTTGTTGTTGCTACAACTGCGCTGGGGATGGGCCTCAATTTTCCTAATATCTCACATGTTGTCATGTACGGGGCACCAGAGGATGTGGAAGACATAGTGCAACAGGTTGGACGGGCTGGTAGAAACACATGCAGTTTTGTATGCTATACAAGCATCACCAAGGGTTGACAAAACAGTGAAAGCATTGATTCATGCAGGGACACCGGGCTGTTTTAGATAAGCCCTCTTTAGTCACTTTGAAGAGCACACCACAAGCTTGGAGCCGGGTCATCTCTGTTGCACCTACTGCCACTCGATGTGTTCATGTTCATCTGGTGTTTGTGTAGAGCCTACTCCAAAACATGAATCTGTAGAACCAAATATGAGTACTACTCCACTTAGATCTAGAGAGGTGACTGAGGAAGACAAGACTGTGATCCGGGCCTGCTTACAGTAGTACAGGCACACTTTAGTCCCAGACCTGCCACTCATCACTAACAAGACTGTCTGTACTGGGTTTGGCACTGAACTTATCGAAGCAGCAGTCGAGCACAGTCCCTATATCTTTGACTTGGCTTATATTACAAACCACCTTCCAGTATTTAGTGTACGGCATGCAAGCGAAATTCGCCTAGTGATCGGTGAGGTTTTCGGCGATTTCGAATACACAGAGCCTACTCTACCTGAAGAGAGCTTCACAGAGCCTGACACTGATTTCACAGGTTATTTTGATGAGCAAGATGAAGACTTTGAAATCGAAACACAACACAGTAGCAGTTCAGAGTCAAACTAGCACCCCTCAGCAGCAGGCTAGTAGATGCTATTGTACTAATGTCCTTGAATGACTGTCACTGCAAACAATGTAAATAATTTTGTATACAAGTAACAGTAAAAAATGCAAATAAAAAATATTTTGCTGAAAACCTGCTTAATTTTTTCACCTTAGAATGGCATGTTTGAAATAATGATGCTAGACATAATGTTGACAGAATTTACTGTTTAAATATTTCCATATTACAAATTTGAAAATAAAAAAAATGTATTACAAAATCAAATATATACAGAAACAAAAACTTTTTTACAATAATTATTTGGTGTCATTCAAAACCTTTTTTTAAACAGGGTGGTCTTGCCACTCCTTTAATTTGGACTTCACTCATCCCGTCAGGTTAGTGCTTTTGAGTTTTGCCAAAAGATCTCTGCTAAATTGGGGGAATGCTGAGAACTCTCTGCCTGGGTGATCCTGGAACAGCCCAGCCTCTCTAAAAACCTCCACCAGAGCTAGAATGTCCTCAGTCTGACTAGCAGCATGATGTACACCAGAGGACTTTAAGACCTGTAGTTCTCTGTCTGTGGTCTCCATCAAAATTTCAGGACCCCAATTGACTTGCTGACCCTGTCTGCTGTTTGTTCGGTAAGGTTTGGACCACTGCGTTTTAAAAAGGACTTAAGAAAATTGTTAAGGTGTTCTAGATGTAGATCTAGTGAAATGTTCCTTCCCATTCCAAAACCTATTCCACACCAGATTATGTGCTAAGCGAGGGGAAAGTGTGTAATTGACCTGCAAGGTTAGAAGTAGTATACTGTACGCATACTGTGTAGGCCCATAGGCCTTGTAGAACATCAACGCTACAGTATACAATCGCATCAGCCTGTCTCCGTCTCCCTCCTTAACTGCATCCTGCAAGTCAGCCAAGAAGAAGCCAAAACCCAGTCTAGCTTCTGTGTGTTGCTTTTTGTGGTCTAACACTGAACTTTGACTGTCTGTATATGGAACTGCCTTGGGAGATACTGTCAACCCATGCTCTCTTCCTTCATGGTTTTCCCTAACCTTTATGTACTTATATACACGTTTGCAACCTGTGGCGCAGCAAAAGAGCTTCTCTCCCTGTTGGGGCAGGTCACTGGCTGTATCTGTGACACCGCTGACAATGTCAGAAATGTCCTCAAATATGACAAATTTGTCTACAATTTGGGTAACTACACCATGTAGCCAGGTCCTTTTGTCCTCTTGTGGACCAGTTAAGATGTGGTCTGGGATGAATCCGTCTGGGACATCTGAGACATTAAAAAGACAGATAATGTGAGATGCATGTATAGTTAGCTGTGATGTTACATGTAGAAAATAACAATACAAAACAATACAGTTGGACCGTTCTAAATGTTTTAACCCTAGTTGCCTTGTTGATAGTGTCTGCCCTGAGATTGGGAGTTTGTTTGAAGTGTTATACCTGACACATTCTGTAGTCCAAAGTGCTCCATTGCCGCAGCCAAGAAGAGAGCTGTTGTGTCCTTCTGCACAAACTCCTTGTATGCATTGAATGCAGCACGTGGACCTTGCTTTGCATTGCTGCATCTGTAAGAAGACGACTTGTTATTGATGATGGTGATAGTATCTAATGGAGCAGAGTAAGTTGTGATGCTGGAGTTCCAAACTATTAATTCATGGTGGTTGGACTACATTCCTAACCTGACTCTCACCAGATGACCGCACGCACGCACGTACACACACACACACACACACACACACACACACCCTCCTGAGCTACATAACAGACATACAGACAGAATTGAATGAGTGACACACACACGCACACACACACACACACACACACACACACACACCCTGCAGAGCTACATAACAGACAGAATTGAATGAGTGATAAAAGTACCGAGCCGTAATTCATGGTGGCTGGGGTTCATCTGTGAAAGGGAAAAACCTGAAAACAGTGAACAATGCCATTTTATTCAGAATGCAAATATTAAAACAAACATGTAGATATTAAACTGACAACAGCTAAGAATGCCAAAGACAATGCACAAAAATAGCACTTCTATCTTAACTCATGATAGGTAAGCATACCTCAACTTATTCATATTGGCGAGGAGTGTCCCATGATCCCTTGCCGAACCCTCTTTGTAAAAGACCCGATGATAGATCTAAAATGCAAATCATTTTTGTAGTAGTCAACAAAGCCATTTGGCGAGGAAGGAGAAAAAAGATGGACATGATCTAAAAAAACTCATACATTTACAGTATCTAACAGAAGTATGTACAGCCCCAACGTTTTTGGACTTAATTGAATCAGATATACTTTAATAATGTGTCTTTTCATGGGGCAATCCAGAAGAAATTACACTTTGATAAAATGTACAGTTGGAACCGTAAATGTGCTGTACCCTCAAAATAATTGAACAAATAGCCATTCATCCCTAAACCACTGGCAACATAAGCACACATGGTGAGAGAATTGAAGCGGTGTGGTGACATGTAGGGGCGGATGCTGATATTATGTGCCTGATGTTTATTTAGGGTACAGGTGTCCTTTAAGTATTTAGAGTCCTGTTCTGATAAGGTCACTCACCTCAAAAAGGTTTCTAATTGCGTGCCAATCTTCAAAGTTAAAGACAAGGCCTTCCAGCCTGTCGTCCACATTTTCTCCTTCGGCAAAGGCCAACTGTATGCCGCGGCTATTTCCCTCCGTTAATCTGTCACCACCGACTAAAATGCTCTGCGGCCCATCTGGGCCCTTTGGAACATACCTATATGACACATCAAGTAGATGTCAAAGCTTTATTAAATCAATACCCTTCCCAAGCTGAACATGTAGTTCTGTTTTGGCCACCCCAGCCTACTTACTCATTCTGGAGATGCTGTAGAACATCAGCCAACTCTGTAGACTTGTTCTCATCTTTGAACAGAAGTCCAAGGGGGTGCTATGACGAAGGAACACATTAATTGAAATAGCATTAAAGTTTGGAGTGATAGCATATACCAATTAACTACCAGGTTATATGCTTCTGTAAGTCAAAAAGTCTACAATATGCCAAATCTCAGAATGAAGTGTAGTTCATTTAATACTTACGTGGGTCGAAGGCTTTGACATTTCTGCAGAATACTGGTGAGGGATATGATGAACCACGATTGATGATAGCAGCTTGAAGGCGTTTAGGTACTTGGTCAGGATTTGGCTTCCAAGGACAACATCATCGCGACGCGTTTGGGCTTGGGAGTCAAGACTAGGGAGGGATTTTATAATGTTGTAATCTGTGAGTGGTTGAGTCGGCTTGTATCTGCTGAGATGGTTTGAAGGGACTCTGTCTTCACAGCTATGTGGTGGATCCAGTGAACTGATTGGTTTGTCCGGTTGATAGACTGGTGGTGTGTGTGGCTGAAGAAGTCCAGATTGTCAAATATAATTGAATATGTGCATGGGGGAGTTGACTCTGTTGATGCTTCTTCAGGCAATATTGCTACACCCAGATCTGCCATTTCCGTGTCTGTTACTGTACTGAAGGCTAACACAGCTGTAACATTGTCAGACCCCGGATGCTGCTCCATCTGTAAAGGAGTAGTGGTGACACCAATAGCCTGCTGTGTGACAGTGGTGTTCTCTTGAGTGCTTTGCGTAAGAAACAAACGATAAAGAAAAAAAAACATCAATCATCAAGCCTTAACAGAAATGGAACATAGATTGTAAGTGACCTAGGGTACTTACAAAGGCGCTGTAAATGACAGCGTTTAATATTTTTACAATTATTAATATACATCATTAGAAAGATCTCAAGCAGCTGAATGGATAAACAAATTTTACAACGTTAACAACTGGCCTTTCTTACCTGACAAGACAAACGGCTTCATGCTAAGCATGGCTTCATCCAGGTCTCCCACAGAGTCATCGAGTGTGCTTGTTTGGGTAGCTCCTTTGGTTTCCCTTCCTGGAAGAGATCCACCATTGGCTGTGCTGGTGTCTTCATCTTCCTTGAGGAATATTTCATTGGCTACTTTCAGAAGCTGAAAATCCTCTCCGCATGTACTTGCCAGTTCCTTTTGCTTTCTAACAGCACTAGTGTAATACGTTGTTATGAGTCTTTTAAAGGCTGCCTTCTTCACCCCAGCATACTGTAGGACACTATTGACATAGTATGAGAAGGCTGACAAGCGGGGTTCTCTGCCTTTTAAAGCTATGGCTGCTGCAGCACAAGCGGGATTAGCAGACAGCTTGGTGATGCGTAAAAATATCGAAAACAAAAATGGTGACAAACGCTGGAGATCTGCTTGCAAATTTTGAAATGAAAATGCCTTCAAATCTGCTGCTGATGACTTGGACAGCATATAATCTTTAAAGGGATTGCAGATATTCTTCCACTCATCCTCTAAGATTAGCAGGATGTTGTCACTGAGTGGTCCAAAGAGTTCTTTGTCTGATAAGATGATTGGCAGCCACGCCCCAATCATCTTATCAGATCGCCCCAATCACCAGACACCAGGACACAGTGCAGAGCTTCACCAGAGCAGCTTGACATGTTAGCAGTTTTCAGGAGACACCAGGGCACAGAGCAGAGCTTCTCCAGAGCAGCTTGTCAGGTTAGCAATTCACCGAAGACACCTGGACAAAGAGCAGAGCTTCTCCAGGAACGAACAGCAGAATAAAAAGACTTACAGAGGGACTGGCATGGAGTGGTGGATAGCAGAAGACGGCCCAGTGCTGAACTGAAGGCAGAGGGAGGTTTAAATAGAGCACTTAACAGGTGGAACAAGAGTCTGGCTAATTAACTAGTAAATTGTTAACAGGTGTGACTGACTGCTGAGGAGGTGAAGTGAAGATGACAGAAAACAACTGATGACAATAAAACTAACAATAAATAAAGTCAAACCTAACCCAAAAGAGATGAAAAAATGAAAATAACAGAAAAACAAAGCCAAACCAAAACTCAACCATGACAGAAATATTTTGCATTTTATTCATTTAAATACATATATATAACATTTATAAATAACAATATACAAAAACATATGTTTACATATATGTATACATGTATATACATATATACATATACACATACTTATATATACATACATATATATTTAATATGAATAACATGTAAAATATTTCAGAACCTAATTTCCTAGTAGTTGATAGTATTAGCTCATCCATTCACACAGCCAGAAAACTGCTTGTTGTTGCAACCAAATCCTATGGGATTCTGTGAGAGTAGGGAGTAGCAAGATGGCGGCCAGTGACTTCAGTTTTTCGGCAAAATCAGCACTCCAGTGTATTATATAGCTCAGTGGGACTAACGTTAACACAACCCATCCCCCAAACTGTAGTCGACAAACTCCATCACATTAGACTACAAACGTGAGAACTGTTAATTTTGTGCTTGCATTACAGTGGTTTACATCATTAGCTATTGCCTGTATTATGTTTCACGATTTGTACTTACCTCAGTGACACTTTGTTGAGCTCTGGTCTCAGTTGTTGGCCTCGACAATTTAATAGCTGGGGGAGCAGTGGGTGTTCGGGGTTGGGGACGCAATTTGGACGGTGTCGATTCCCTGTCCTGTTTATGTGCGACAGGCGTCTTTGCACTCACTGATGTTTCTGATGAAGTTGATTGTTCAGAAAGCGGTTCCTCTTTGCTTTTTGCCATCCTCTAAGATTTGCCAGACTATCTTCGAGTCTGCCGATCAAGCGAAACCACCGGTTGCATATCCGACATGATCTTACTTGAACTTGTAACAATGTTAAACCGAGTTCTGTAAGTCGTTCGTCCATACTTTTTTGGTTGGCCTCTTTGTTAAAAATAAGTCTGCTGTGCACAAGGTTGCCTTTTATCCGCACATTTTCATGGCACAGACGACATTGATCATTTGCCGACATTGCGCTGATTCCACTGTTGCTATATCCAAGATGTTGGCTGTTCTGTTTTGTTTTTTTCCTGCGTCGCTCTCACAGCGTCATGGGTTGGCTTCGGTGTGAGTGGTTGAAATAGCACGTCGATAAAGATGACAGACAAGTGGCTTATCCAATCATGTGCAAGGATTTTTGATAAGGCCCAGCCTTCAAAAAAGGACATTCCTATGGATCAGTCCCAGATGGATGTGAGTAAACCTAGGCGGAACGAGATCAGTCTGGCTAGGGTCAGGTTATGGGTTGTCAGCATTTAGGAGAACTAATAAATACGGCCAGATTCCTATTAAGAAGAGCTGCACCATCCAAAGTGGGATGGATGCCGTCTCTCTGGATCAGACCAGGTTTTCCCCAGAAAGTTCGCCAGTTATCAATGTAGCCCACGTCGTTTTCAGGACACCACCTAGACAACCAGCGGTTGAATGATGACATGTGGCTAAACATGTCATCACTGGTCAGATCAGGCAGGGGACCAGAGAAAATGACGGAGTCCGACATTGTTTTAGCAAACTTACACACCGAAGCAACAATAACTTTAGTGACCTCCGATCGGCCTAATCTGGTGTCATTACCACCAGCGTGAATAATAATCTTACTGTATTTACACTTATCCTTAGCCAGCAGTTTCAGGTAGGATTTGATGTTGCCCGTTCTGGCCCCTGGCAGGCATTTCTGTCTCTAGTGCCACGTTTCTCACTATAGAGCTGCCAATCAACAGAGTCGGCTTCTCAGCGAGTGTGTCGCTGAGTGGGGAAAATTTGTTAGAAACGCAGACGGGTTGGTGGTGACCTTGGGGCTGGAATCTAGAGCTATGATTCCTACAAACCGTCACCCAACCGGCCTGCTTACCCGGCTGCTCGGGTGCTGCTGCTGGAGGAGTGCTACATGAAATTAATCTATGTGGCTCCGCACTAGCTAAGGGCCGGCTATCTGCTGGTTTATCAACAGCATGGACCCGGGTCTCCAATTCACCTTCGCCTCCAAATCTACAAAAACACTACATTTATTATATGTACTATTATCACTACAGGAGGCAGAGGAATAACTAAACATCTGACACAGAGAGCAGGACAGAGGGGGAGACTTAGACAGAGACGGATAGGGTAGAAAGCCATTGTGAGGCTAAAGCTAGGCTAGGCTAAAGCTAGGCTAGCGACCTCTTACCACGCCGAGAAAAGCAAACCGTGTGAAACACGAGGAGTTCCCAAACGTGAAGTGCAGCAACAGAGAAGGTTTTAAAAGTGCTTATGTAAGATGTTACAGCAAAGAGATTAAAGATAAAAGCGAGAGAGTCTGGAACAACAGACCGCAATTCACACCGTGACAACAGGAAGTGACACAATACTCCTTACCGCACACAGAAAGGAAACAGAGCAGCTCACACTCTCAACCACAGACTTATAGAAGATCTGCAGCATCACCGCCAGAGCTGGTCCCTGACTGGTTAAGCTCAACCCAAACTGACAGAAAACTTCAGCCTGTTGTCGAGCGAAATTTTGCTTTGCTCTATTTGCGCGTCCACCGCACTGTTCACAGTTTCTCTTCACTCTATTCACCCAATTCCCATCGGCAAACGTTAATTCACTGCTGATCATGCACAAAGGGATCACATGTAAATCACTTGCTCCATTTGCTTTTTTCGCATTTTGTGGGAACACACCTTAAGAATGGCCCCCGACTTCGCTGTTATGCAAAGAAGAATGGGCAAATGATGACTCTACATGTGCAACGATGATAAAGAGTTCAAGTCAAAAGATTTGAAGCTGTAAGTGCTGTTAAAAGCTTCACATAGTGTCAGAAATACATAGAAGTGTGTGGTTGTAATGTCACAAAATGTGAAATAAGTAAGAAAACTTTGACAGTCCATTGTATGACAAACAGGGCCTAGCAGCCTGTTTCCTGAGCAGCAACAGAGAGAGAGATAGAGAGAGAGAGAGAGAGAGAGAGAGAGAGAGAGAGAGAGAGAGAGAGAGAGAGTTTCCTGATCTCCTAGGGATAAAAAGGGGTTTAAGAACTCTTTATGAAGGGAAGCGTGGGGACTGCTCTCTCACAAATAATTTAGTTAACCATTTTGCAATTACAGACCAAATAATTAAAGAGAATTAAGCAAATTTTTTTTGTATAAAAAAGTTGCAGTATCTGTAGAAAATCCCTTACAAACGTTCTATTAATCATCCGGCTCTGCATCGTAATTATTCTCCATCATACGTTCAAGCTGCCTTGTGAGAAGGACTTCCTGCTGCTTGCAGCAGAGCAGCTAGTGTACCGGGCTTTTAACGACACGCTACAGCCACTTGGAAATGATTACTGGAGACAGATTTGTTGAAACTGACAAAGGGGTGGTGAACCCTCACAGAGATTTTAAGGCCATAAAACTAAAGGTCTGAAGAAGGCAGAAATAAATATCCACTTGAGGTGCTTTATAAAATACAATGCTATATTAAATGTATATCTAAACATTAGATTATAACAACTATGAAACATTTTTGTTTAGGTTAGAAATATACTCTGAACTATTATCAAGCTAGGAAACTTATGCATGACCCGTGTTTCATTTTGTTACCTTAGACTTCTGTGAAGTTGGCCTGTAGGCCGAGATGAAGAGACGTCCCAAAGCATAACGTTTCCACCTCCGTGCTTGGATGCTTGGAGATGGTAATTATCAGCATTTCTCTTTCTCAAAACACAGCAGAGCAGGTTGATGCAAAATAACTTGATTTCGATCTCATCTGATCACAATGCTTTTTTGTATCATTAGGGTCAGTGGTGGTCAACCTCGGTCCTTGAGGAACGATTTCCATCATGTTTTAGATGTTCCACAGGTTCAACACACCTGAAGGAAATAAATGGTTTATGGTAAGGCTTCTGCAGAACTTGATGACATAGCGAGGAGGTAATTTCTCCCCCATTTAAGTTGTGTTATCTATCTAAATCAGTCATTTCTCATTTAGATATTCACCGCAAAATATGAGACAGACTTGAACAGGTGTCCTCTACAGCAGACGGAGGAAAGGTTTTCTATAACAGCGACAGCAGCAGGAGACTTTCCTATCTTGTTATACACTGCATAATGACATTGTATATTTGTTTCTTTCTTTCTTTCTAATGTCTAACAGAGACATTTTCAAGGGGGTATGTTGGAGTCCTTTCCTGCTTGAAGCAGATTAGCTTAACCCAGGGGTGTCAAACTCATTTTGGTTGAGGGGCCGCATTCAGCTTAATCTGATCTCAAGAGGGCCACAAGAGTAAACTCATTGCAAGATTAAATAGAACTAATAAAAGTGGACTTGTTGTTGATTTTTATATTAAATTAATTTCACTTTTACACAATATATTATGAATAACCTCAGCGTTTTTAAGAAAAGTATGTGCAATTTCAACAATACTTTTACTCAGTTAAACATTTACTTGTGCATTATGCATAAGAACTAATCACAGTGATTGTACAATGTTGAAAAACATTTATTCACATTTTTTGGAACTTAAAAACACTGTCCTGCATGACAAAATACATCAAACAGATAAAAATTAAGAAATAATTTAAAATCAATTTTCCACATCTGAAGCTCAGTGCTACCATCTGCTGATTAAAACACAGCGCCGTGGACAATATAGGAACTGCAGATTTTCAATAATTGTTTTATCATTCTCTTCCTTTTATCTCCTCTTTCTTTCACCTTTTCTTTTTTTTCTTCTTGTTCTTCCTTTCCTCTCCTACTTTCCCATTGTAGTGTCCATATCATTTGAGATATTCCCCGCATGAATCATAATAAAACTATTCACATTAATAAATCAAGCGGAGCACTATGGCAAAAGCTGTACTGCTCCACTTGTGATCTGATGAGCTCTTTTTGGCATTAAGACAATAATTCTTATTGCCACATTGCCAGACAGGACACTGAAAAAAAATAGAGAAAAAAATATAGATCTACATTGTTTTTTTGTTGAATAATGATAATGCAGTTAGCCACCGGGCCGAAATGAATTGTTCGGCGGGCCGAATACCGGCCCACGGGCCGTATGTTTGACACCCCTGGTTTAACCTATCTCTGTTGGCCTTTGACATGTCTTTGGTGTATCCACGGTGGCAAAGCTGGAATTGAAGAAAGTGATTCTGTGGACTGTGGTGCATTTTATACACATGACAACTTAAGGTCTAGACTTCGCCACGCTTTCATCTTGAGCAGATGTTCATGGGTCTCTCCAGTGTAGGACTCCTCTCATCGAAGGCCGACGGACAAAGAGGAAGATGAATCCATTGGGACTTGGTTCATAGCAGTGTTGGCGCCCCCTGCTGTAAAGGGCAGTCCCCTGGGGGAGGGAGTGACTGCTGCTTCTTATAACAGAGACTGTCTGATGTTATTGTGCTCCCAGCTTAGTCTTTTAGTGATTTATCACTAAATTTATTGGTGATTTTATCCCACCTGGCTGAAGGCACAACAAGGGATCTTTCATATTAGAAACACTCACACCAGAGGTTAGTGTTTGTCACACAACTGATTTTGAGTTTTCATATATAATAAAAATATACGTTGTTTTTTTGCCAACAGCAAGGAAAGCCAAGAAAGTGTGCTTTCCATTCAATAAAATCCATTCAACAATTAGCGCTCAGTCTCCAAAGTAATCAACTGCTGCACTAGGTGCCAGGCCCTAGCAATTTCCACAATGTTCATTACATCATATTTTAAACCAGACATCTACAACAACGTCAGATTGGTTTGCGACAGACCCACCTCTTGCTGTCTGGAGGGAAGCTTGTAGAGTCAGCGACAATGGCGTGTCAAAATAGTTTCAGAGACGTGGCTGTTCAGGCGATAAAAAGAAAAACACAGCAACCTCTTTACTCTTTACCTCCACCTTGCATCAGTGACGTTGATCGTTATCTCCAATGGGAGTAGAAAATAATCCTCTATCAAAGCATATGGAGTCAAAAAAAGATTACGTTTTCCAGGAACAAGACAGCCCCCTGTTGATGTGGGTGCAAACTTTAATGCTAGTGGACGAAACTGTTTGCGCAGAGTCTTGGCTAAGTAAAGTTTCTGGATTGAAGACAGTTTCTCCCATCTTCTACATCTTTCTAAATAAATTGCTGTACCACCTACTCTACTGTGAACACAGCAGCAGAACATGTTTAACAGTGACACCGGCCATCTGCATTATTGCCTATTAGTTTACCCAACAAATTTAGGACATTTAGGCTCAGTGGCCTTTTAGCACTGAAGCGGTTTAGCACTAGAAACAAAGCAAAACACATTGATATAAACAATATCTAAATAGTTCTATTTTAAACCAGCTGCTCGGACACAACCTCTTACATGAAACATCCTGATCTACAGGAGGACTTCTGTTAGGCCAGTGAGTTGCATGGTGGGCCAATGGGCAGAAACAAGGCAGGCAGTGTTGGTCTAAGCTGGGCTGATAGTCTGATCCACTGAGCTATATTATACACTGGAGTGCTGATTTTGCTGAAAAACCGAAGTCACTGGCCGCCATCTTGCTCCTCCCTACTCTCACAAAATCCCATAGGATTTGGTTGCAACATCAAGCAGTTTTCTGGCTGTGTGAAAACATTTCATAGGTAATTCTACAGTCAGTGGATGTACTAACACCATCAACTACTAGGAAATTAGGTGCTGAAATATTTTACATGTTATTCATATTAAATATACATATATGTATAAATATGTGTATATGTATATATATGTATACATATATGTAAATATATGTTTTTGTATATTGTTATTTATATTTTTATAAATGTTATATATGTATATTTGAATTAATAAAATGCAAAATATTTCAGCACATGACTTTCTCAGTACTTGATAGTTTTAGAACATAACATAAAAGTATATGGCTTTTGACATTTTAAAAGTCTTAAGCCCCCCTGAACATGAGAAAATCCTTGTTATTCGATGCTGTAGCGCACATATTCCCTAGTTACTGGGGGGAAATAGGGAGTACCAATATGGCGGCTGGTGGCTTCACAGCGACTCGTTCTAACAGCGGCGATTAGCACTCCAGTGTATAATATAGCTCAGTGGTCTGATCAGACTGTCGGAGCTGCCATCTCAATGCCGTTTTGAAGAAAAATGCAACGCAATTAGGGACACGTTTCTTCTCACAGGATGTATTATTTCAGCTTTTTTTTTCGGCAGAAGTTTAGGACCAACCAGGTTCAGGCAGCTAGTCTTATTTTCAGTCGACGACAGTCACCCAGTACACAGAAAGCAGACTGTAGTTTAAGTTAGATTTAAGGTTTTCTTAGAAGATGAAGTATTTGGCTCAGCCAGAAGATGTGCCCCACCCAATGCCGCCCGTGAAAAGAGCTGCAAGCAGAGAAGAAGAACACTGCAGCACGTCACAGTTTTGTAGCACTAAGACGCCACTGGGGTTCCAGCTGTGAAACTCCTTCCTTGGAGTGTCATGAAAATGGGTTAAAACTGGTTTAAATAGGGTGGATGAAACAGGCAGGTTAACTGAGTAAATGGCAGTTTCACAGAATAATCCAGCAGTGTACATAGAGAACCAGTGATCTTATATACTAATGCCCAGTATACACTATTCGATCTCGGTCATTCGCAGATACAAGACATGAAAAAAAATCTTTGGTCGGGGCTCTAAAGCTGCAGCATTACGTCAACTGTGAGACTGGTTCAAGGATGCCGGCTGTTGGCGTCTTGCAGCAAAAGATAACCTGCGATCAATATCTGACAGTGTCAGGTATTTAGAAAGAATTTCTTCCAGTGTGACAGCTTCAACGACTTGCGTCTACTAACCAGAGCCATTAGGAATGAGTGGATCCACGAGTTCCAAAAGACGCTGCCTCAAAACTAAAGAAAAAAAGTGAACACATTTTGGACTTTTTAATCAATTCCTGTCAGGACTAACCTGTCCTGTTTACTTCGATCAGACCAGTGGGTTTAATTGGAGCAAACTGCCACAAGGACTGCAAACAGGTGCATCTTCCATCAGCTGTGCACATGTTGGATTGTTTGCCATTATTAACAGTCTCAATAAGATAAGAACACATCAGCATCAAAGCAAACACATGACTTATCTTCATCTTTATTTTAATAATGAATCTGAAGCACCCAGTGAGACAGCTCCCTCTTCCCTTCTTTGCAAAGAGGAACGACTTAAATATGTGTTCATTTGACCTGCAGACTTTAAACACATTCTACATATTCATAGAGTATTGACCTAAATACATCTTAAAACCCTGATTAATTCAAAATAATGTTTTTATTACTTAAACAGCTTTATTTCATTGGATAATGGAAACCAAACCTTGCTGGAGGGGATTCTCTTAATTTCAAATTAAAATTTTAAGCCTGAATTCTGGTCAAACTCTTCTTCAGTTTTCAAATTTGGCTATTAGATTTAGAACCCAGTCCAGAACTAATCTTAGCTCTGTGCAACTTTTCAGCCTGCAAATGTAGGTCCTAGAATGAATCAGCCATACCAGTGCAGTGTCTATAAGACAGAAAGCTGGAACCAGAAATAATGTTTCATTTGTTTAATTTTATACATTAATATTTTTGTTTTCATAAAGTTGTAGTCATGTGGTTAAAAACAATCGAAACGCAAATGCATTTACAAAATTTTTCTCCATGTTCCCTTTCTTTTTATACGTTTATAACGTTTAGAGCAATTCCAGTTCAAACCATTTCTGACAACAAAAAAAAAAACAAGTTTACTTTATCTGAATGGACTAAATTAAGCAACAACCACTCCCACCCCTATGTACTTTGCTCAGTAAGGCTGACCGGCCTTATCACAAGTCAGGTAAAAATGAACCAGCACAGGCAGCAGCAACAGCATACTCTCCCTTTAACTCTGAAGCTTATCATAGTGAGCCAGCTGAGCCGCCTGTATTCATGCTGCAGGACCTCCATTACTGTCTGCAAGCGGAGGGAGATACTGAGCAGAACTACACAGAAGAGAAGGTGTTTAACAGAAATGAAGAGATGGAAAGTTTATATATATATAATTATCAGTGTTTATTCCCTCACTAACAATGACTTCCCAATTAGCCTCAAATGCTGCAGACAAATTTGTGTTGATATCTGCAAATCTGTGATTTTGGATAAATTATGTTTAGATTGTGTGAAATATGGGGGAGTGTTGCTGAGAGCTACTTTAGGATCATTTCACCGGGTGCTCCTCTGATTTCACCCCACCCACTCCGACTAAATGCTGTGAAAGCCAATTAAGACTTCCATATTTGCCTTTCATCAATTCAGCTCCAGAGAAAGCTTGGTTAGGATCCAGCACAGACGTTCCCACTGTCACCCAGAATTATGCACCGCAGAAACTGAAAATCCTTCACCAAGCTGGAGATTCCAGTTGCTTGTCTGAGGCCAGAGCAGAAAGCGGGTGGGTTCTCCTCACTGGCCTCAGGTTTCTGAGCTGACATACCAAATAAAAATCTGTTAAAGTTGAGGGTTAAATTTAGTCTTGACTTTGCACTACACAGAACGCTGCATTTTCTCTGCTCATGGATATTCACGATCTTCAGTGCTTTGCTGAAGCATTTTTTCCACACGCGTTGATACAAACAAATGGATTATACTGGGATTTCATGCAATCCTGGAAGAAAACCTGGTTAAAAGACAGGAGACCAGGATGAAGGTTCACTTTCCAGCAGGATAACCCTAGACATGTAAGGCAGGGCTACGAGAGAATGGTTTAGACCAAGGAATTCAGTGCCTTCCACAAGTATTCACCCCCTAGGGATTTTTCATTATATGGGACAAACAGAACAACATAACAGAACATTTCTGTGTGTGCAACTGATCACTCCCTTAAAGTCAATAGTTTGGCCTCTGGGATGTTGGATACTTTTCTCCTGTGAACAGCGATCTTTAGGGCTAACCACAGATTCTCAATTGGATTGAGGCCTGGACTTTGACTAGGCCATTCCAACACATTCCCCTTAAACCGCTCTAGTGTTGCTTTAGCTGTGTGCTTCGGGTCACTGTCCTGCTGGAAGGTGAACCTCCGTCTTGTTCTCAAACCACAGACGGACTGACAGGTTCTGCCCAAGAACATCCTTGTATTTACAACCATCCAATTTTCCCTCAACTTGGACCAGTTGCTCAGTTCCTGCTGCTGAAAAACATCCCCACAGCATGATGCCGCCACCACGTCTCCCTTCGCAGCTTTGTTGTGGTACCATGTGCTTTCCTTTTGAAGATGACCGATCTGGTGGTGCTCGGGGAACATCAAAGATCTGGATTTTTTTTTTTAATAACCACACCCTGACTTGTACTTCTCAACAACTTTGTCCCTGACTTGTTTGGAGAGCTTCTTGGTCTTCATGGTGAGATGCCTCTTGCTTAGTGGTGCTGCAGCTACTGAGGCCTTTCCTCTGTCCTTTGTTTGTCTGAAAATAAGGGAATGTGTCATTTTCTGTGTTTTCACTACTATATGTTGACGTATCACATAAAATTCCAATAAATTATGTAGAAAAATGAAAGCCGAATTTACTGTAGAATAAAAACGTTTATGAGCAAACGGTAGAGGAAGAGAGAATGCCCAGAATCCTCTTCTGTCTGGAAATCTCGCATTAGAAACGCTCCACCAAAGACTTCAAAGCTTTTTCAGCACTGCTTGGTTTAGGGACAGATGTAGAACCAACAAGTGGATCTTTGATGATCTAATCTGGCATTTTATCTTTTCTGTTGTTATTCACCCAGTTAGAGCTCAGGTGAATATTCTGTAAGGGATGTTTTGGGGTAAGCTGATGGTTGTTCCTCTCAGCAATAATCTCAGTCCCAAAAAATAATTGTCTTTTTACGACAGCAAAAGTTATTTGTCGTTGCGTCTTGTGTCGTGGATGTTTTAAGAATTTAAAGGTCATTCTTGCTGTTGCTTTGAATTAAAATCACAACAAATATTAGACTAGCCAAACCCTATGACAGACAGGGGATCTGGACCAGACTGTAACTCACCCCTTGCCCATTGACAGCTGGCCCAATATGGGTTTAGGCCTGTATAGAGGTTGAATAAACAAAGGTTGTTTGGTGTATTTTATTCTGTGTTCTTACATGTTTTTGTATTCACTCAGATTGAATTGTTGCTCACTTTTGACTTGGTGTATTTTTAGTATTTGGAAAATGTTTTGCGGTGATCAAAATGCCTTTCGTGGCAACAAAACATTCACAAGTTTCACATTTACAAGACGTTTTTTTTTTTTTTTTTTTTTTTACAGACCAACTTGTGCT
Source organism: Fundulus heteroclitus (assembly GCF_011125445.2). Classification (NCBI taxonomy): domain Eukaryota; kingdom Metazoa; phylum Chordata; class Actinopteri; order Cyprinodontiformes; family Fundulidae; genus Fundulus; species Fundulus heteroclitus. The sequence continues at coordinate 11,008,134 of NC_046367.1, forward strand.
TCGAGGTGATCCCAATTTGTCGGCCTGTGCCTTATAAGAATGGACAGGTGGTTTCTTGGCAGGGTTAACATCTGAGGAGTTCTGGGACTGGTTTACCATGGAAAATACAGCTCTTCACCAAACTGTGCGTGGCTTGGTGGAAGAAATTGGAGGACTGGAGGATGTCTGATCCCACTCATTTTCTATTCATACAAGGATGATCAAGATACGCAGATACACTAACAACAACCTGCTGCCAGTGCTGAAGAGGCTCTGCACTGGTGGCTAAATAATTAAAAAGGATATTCTTGTGGAAAGATGCTCCTGACGCTTGATAGTAACTTTTGGACAGGCTGAAGCAACAACATTCCTGATGATCTGAAAACGATTATTTCACTTCTTTTATTTTCATGTCCAGTTTCCATATGGATGGGGGTTGGGGGGGGGGGCAACTCGCAAGTGTGGCAAAGAAAAGTAAAAAGGAAACCTTTTTTCACAACAGTGTAGAAGGGAAACTTAATTTTCGTGTCAGCAATCATCTAATGTGTCCCCTATTGGCTAATGTCTTGTTTCACAGCGGCTTTTTTCTTTCAACAGAGCTTGAATCATATGCTGATTTCCACCAGCAGAGCTTAACCTGCTGCCACCAAACACCCACTCATGTAATGAACCAGTCATTACAGCTGACCCGCATGACTCTAAAAGTGAACATGTAATCAGACCACGCTGCTTCCAGGTCCCTGCAAAGCCCAACAGCAATGGAAAAAAAAAAGCTGCCTAGAACATTATTATACCTTATTATTATACAGAGCTGTGCTCGTACTGAAACAACCTCATTCAAGTGTACTAGAGGAAAATGGTCTATCTCCGCGGTCCTTGATAGTCAAATACGGTGTAACTGACGGGATGATTAAATTTATGATATTGCAGGTTAGAATGGTTGTGAATTACCTGCAAAGAATAAGAGAATGAAAAGTAACCATTCAGAAATTAGCTTCTGACTCAGAATTTGTACGGTTCAGGGCTACTGCAGTACCACAGCAATGAAGGGATGGTGGCCATCTAAAGATCCTCTGCAAACCAAGTAGGTCAGGACTGCTAGTAGATTTGTAGATTTCAACTGTGGTTTACTTTTCTTTAAGTTCATGGTCTGGGGTGTCTTAGGATAACCCATTAATGGGGAGAGGGGCTCCTGAATTTCCCTCCTGGATCTGTTATTTCTGGGACCTGACCTCAGATAAGTGGCAGACAGTAAAGGTTAATAACCCATTTCAGGTTCTAAATAAAAACATAATGACGCAATTTCATCCTGTCCTATGATGATTTGACTCATCTTTAATGATGCTTAAAAATGTCTATTATTTTCTAACATGACCCATTTGAAAGATCAAGATGAGCTATTTTAGGAGCTTCTGCAGGAAATGTCGGTACCATCTGTCGAAAGCAAAAGAGGGAGACCAGGAAATGGATCTGCTAGGGTAAACTATCCATCCATCCATTCATCCATCCATTTTCTGACCCGCTTAATCCCTCATGGGGTCGCGGGGGTTGCTGGTGCCTATCTTAGGGTAAACCTAAACATATTATTTGAAAACATAACTTTTAATAACAAGTTTGATACCGATATACTAAACAAAGCAAACCAAAACTGTAGTGGCACAGCTTGATCCGAACGCACTCAGCAGGGAATGTGTAAATGTATGCAGATGTATGGTAAGTACTTCCGATCCCAGAACAAACCCAAGTGAGCCCTCATGGCTTAAATAAAGCAACAGCTCCAACACTGGTCTGACTAGAGAGCAGCACAGTCACCAGAATGCTGTCAGGGAAATATATATATATTAGCGTATATAGTGTCTGGCACATTTAGTCTCTAGTTAAGTTCAGCCATCTTTGTTTATAGAAGCAAAACCTTTACTGAATGAAGTTAAAAGCATTTGTGACACATGCACAAAAAAAAAAATAATAAAAAAAATAGGAACACTATTTTTGATTCTTTCCTTCTGGTGATTACTGCAATAAATGTTCTGCAACAACAGCCCACAAAGATTCTGGGAAAGGAAAAGCATCCAATTTATGCAGCCAATGTTTGTTTTTGTTTTGTTTTTTTTCAGTTCTTTCACACAATAGTTAGATATGTTGTTTGAATGATGGCAAATGTTAACTAAAACTTACAGTTGTGTTCGAAATAATAGCAGTGCCTCAACAGCAGCAAGAAAATCACTGGTGTTATTAACATTTCAAACTCTATACCCCAGATAAGTTTCTGGGGGGTAAAATAAAGGTATAGAAAACCAACAAACCCAACAGGACAGCCATGCATACTGTGGATTCTGTGAAATTGAATGATTAACTGAAAAGGGTGTGTTCAAAAAAATAGCAGTGGTGAGTTCAATTAGAGAGGGCATCAATTAGGGAGGGTATTCTGGGAAAAAAGGGTGTTAACAGGTGATCCGTATTTAAGGATCAAGACAACTGGCATGCTGGCTGTGCATTTGTCCTGAAAAAACAAGGAAAATGGGTCGTTCAAAACACTGTTCTGAAGATGAGCGTTTCCTAATAAAAAATATTGATTAAAGAAGGGAAAACATACAAAGAGGTGCAGAAAATCATTGGCTGTTCAGCTAAAATGATCTCAAATGCCCTGAAATGGGAGCAAAAAACTGAAAAACGAGGAAGAAAAAGAAAGACAACCCCCTCGAATGGACAGAAGAATAGCCAAACTGGCGAAGACTCAGCCAATGATGGGATCCAAGAGGATCAAGCAAGACCTTCAGTTGACAGTGAGTACTGTGACAATCAGAAGACGTCTTACTGAGGTTAACCTTCCAGCAAGAAGCCCCCGCAAAGTCCCACTGCTGAGAAAAAGACATGTGCAGAAGCGTTTACAATTTGCCAAAGAGCACATTGACTGGCCTGAAAAGAAATGGCATAATATCTTGTGGACAGATGAAAGCAAGATTGTTCTTTTTGGGTCTAAGGGTCACAGGCAGTATGTCAGACGCCCTGCAAACACAGAATTCAAGCCACAGTACTCACTGAAGACCATTAAGCATGGTGGTGCAAGCATCATGATATGGGGATGTTTTTCATACTATGGTGTTGGTCCGATTCACCGCATACAAGGGATCATGGATCAGTTCCAGTACATCAGGATCCTGGAAGAGGTCATGCTGCCATATGCTGAGGAGGAAATGCCTTTGAGGTGGACCTTTCAACAGGATAATGACCCCAAACACACCAGCAAGCGAGCAAAAGCATGGTTCCAGATGAACAAGATTCAACTGATGGAGTGGCCAGCACAATCCCCGGACCTTAATCCCATTGAAAACTTGTGGGCTGACATAAAAAGTGCAGTGCATGAGGCAAAACCAAGAAACGCTGAGGAATTGTGGAATACAGTGCAATTATCCTGGGCTGCAATACCTGTGGAACGATGCCAGAAGTTGGTTGACTCCATGCACCACAGATGTGAAGCAGTCATCAGAAACCGTGGTTTTGCAACAAAATATTAGTTTAGGATACTCAGCTAGGTTCACTTATCAAGAATTTCTTTGTTTGTACAGTACATTTTTGAGTTTCCAAGGAAAGATGGCAACACTGCTATTCTTTTGAACATGCCATTTCTTACTTTATTTGAAATATTATTATTATTATTTAAGTTTTGATGACTTTGCGCAATTGTTTTGCTTTGGAATAGAATGTACTGTGTCCCCAATGTATCTGTGTTCATTAAAGTACAATTTCTTTGAAGAATTTTGACATTTACTCATTTTTCTAAAGGCACTGCTATTATTTCGAACACAACTGTAAGTGATGTAAGACTTTATCATAGTGACATCTGTTGACATAAATGTAAAACTGCAAGTGCAAGTCTGCAGCAGGCTCACTTGCACCAGGAAACAAGCATTTTTTTTTTTTTTACTCAAAGCACTGTAATGCAGGGCTGTTAACAGAGCCGACACCTCTGCTTTTCCTTCGGGTTGAATCCTCTGTACTTGCGGCTGTAATAATCCAAACAGCGCATTTAAACCCACAAGAACGAGACAGATGTTTTTGACCATCTGTAAAGCAGAGTTCCTAAATATCAGTAGACGTACGCGCCGTGCAGGCTCGTACGAAGCAGCGGGTCGACTCAATTAACTGTCTGTCCTGGACCTGTGACCACATTCTACACAGTTGAAACTTTATAGGCTAAAAATGTCTCTGTCTGTTGTGTCCATCTGTAAATATTGTTTGTGTGAATCCTAAGTTGGTGTCTGTATAAACAAAAATTTCACCACGGTACTGCAGCGACAATAAAAGATTCTTGATTCTTAATCGATGGGGAGGGGACTAAAGCCTTATATCAGCCAAAACAGCAGTTGATTAGCATTAGAGTATAAAGTTCATGATTAAACCAAATTATAGAACGGTCACAGAAGTGTTATTTTTTGTTTGTTTACTAATGAAATGTTGTTCTTTGTTGCTCCTCTGAGTGAGACGGAGAACAGGCACAAGGGGAGGGGTACAGCAGAGCTGATTTGATGTGCAAACATCAGGATTTCATCAAAGTATATTTATAGTATTTTGGTATAGAAACAAAACCTACAACTTGAGTATTTCTTCAATAAAAGCGGTTACCAAGAATCAACTCTGCTTGCTTGAGATTTAAAAATAAACGCGTTTTATTAAACTTTGTGTTCAAACCATTGAAAACAAAAACAATGAAAGAAAATGACTCAAACATGTTGTTGTTCTCTGCATTTATTCTTTTCTTCTTTTTTTTTACTCTTTGTGAGGATCATAAATATGATACAGAGAGAGAATACCAGTCTGGTTATTTACAAGATAAAATAACGTACAACTCACAATGTCTGCTTGCGTTCGCAACGCTGAGGCGGGGGAGCAGAGGGAGAGAACGGGGGAGGAGAGAAAACAACCAGAGTTGTTTCACATTTCGTCCGAGGGGGACGCAGACTAGCATGACCCTGACCTTACCGAAGCAGAGGAGAGGAAGGAAGCGGCTGCTGTCCTGTTGGGGAAAACGGCGGAGTGAACAGGAGCAGCTCTAGCAGGTTTTATTTCATAGAAAAAGGTGAGAGTGGTCTAAATAATTAACCAGAGCCCACCAGCACACTGCTCATTTCTGGTAGCTAAACAAGTGAGAGAGAAAGAAGAAATGGAGTGGTTCATTTAGATTTAGTCTAAATCAGCTGTTATGAACTGCACTCAACCCGGCAGGAGGTTGGAGACTGAAGAGAAGAAAACAGATGTGGTTCCGTTTGCGAGACTCGAGATCATTGGCTTTTACTTCTTACTTCCCGAACACAACTTCAGCCAATTACAGAAAACAACAACATGCTTCAAACGCTATAAAAGCCGAGAAGTTTTTGCACTGAAAAAAAAAAGAGAACAAAAAATCTGAAAGGTTATTTCTTAACACGCACACGAAAGCTTCAACGCTAAGGGCACACTCTACGCTCGTAAAACAATCTAAGCTGTTCTATGTCTAGAACTAGTATACCGTATGTTCTACCTGGAGGTGTAAGGTTGAAAATGTCCAAGTGGACTTTACAAAGAATATGTGATTAACTGAAGCAGGGAGGTTCTGCACATTTTTTAAATCCCAGCCCGTTTTGGCGTGCACAACGTAAAAAACTATCATATTTCAGGCAGCAGGGACCGAGCGGGTCAGAGACTTCACTCACAGTCTAAATGTCTTTTTTTCTGACTTTTCTCCTTTCTAGCCTGTTTCCAGTGAGCTGCTGGGCCCCATGCACGTTAAAGATTGGGCAAATGTCTGTTCTGCGATGTCTTCAAACCCATGACTTAGAAAAGCCAGACACAGACGAGTCCTAATCCAGGAGCCATTCGCAGTTAACCATCAGCACCGGAGCAGCCCAGAGGATTTTTCCTGTTCTAATAAATGAAACACAACAAGCAAGGTGTCAAAGTTCCTTTGGAAACAACTCGTTCTGCAAATCTGCAGCTGAGGCCAGCCTGAGAAACCTTCTCGCGCTTTGAAACTACTCATCGGCTTCATGTGGTCAGAGACGAACCAGATGATGGACACCTCTGCCCGAAGCGCGCACCAGAATAACCCAGAGGACCGAGGCAGTGCCTGTTTAAAGATCTTAATTAAATCAGAGCTGCAGAGTTTAAACACTCCCACAGGGACAAGTGAAGAAAAGTACTTTTCTTCCCTGCAGCAGCTTCAGTCCCTGGCTTGGTGAAATGAGGAGACTAAAAACAAATTTTTTTCCGTGAAAAACTGAAACAAAAGCCGAACCTGCTGTCGTGTTTTTGAACCAGGTAAAGAAGCAAAGCGGCTGACCGCGAGTCACGCTGAGGAGAGTAGACAGTGATACTAAAGGCCGGGGGTGTTGTGCGTATTATCTTAAGTGCAATAAAACATAGGATTGACCCTCAGAGTAAGGTGTGGGAACAGAAAATGAGAAGGTTGTTTATCATTCAGTCTCGCCGTCAGGCCACAGAGACAATGGAGATGAAGCTAGACGTAACTTCTGGACAAGTCGGTCCTCCTGTCGGTGGGGGGCGTGGGTCGCTGAGGGACAGCAGGGGGGAGTGAGGGTCTCTTAGATGGGCAGCTGGAAGGTGATGTCCACTTGAGCTTCTTTTGCCAAGGAAACGATTTCAGAAAGCTTTACAACCTGCGGACAGAAGAGAGAGGCAGCCGTTTCAGCTCCTTGTCATTTCGGTTTCACGGCTGCTCTGACCAAATGAACACAAAGGGATCCGACACGTACGGGACTTTATTAGAGCTCGAGCAGAAAACTGAAGCGCTCCTGGCGTCAGAGCGTGCTAGGACTCGTAAATCTCTCCTTTATTCTCGCTTTCAGCTAACTAAAAGCCAGATGCGCTGTGACGCCGCCTCCAGGCCCTTCCATCACCTACGCCTTCATAGATCAGACGTTTGTGTCCTGAAGCTGAACCTGAAGGAGCCTTTTCCCCTCGCCTCCCACCCCGGCTCAGTTCCTCCGGCGGCTACGTGTCGGCTATTTTGTCCTCCGTTTGTGTTTCTGGAGCGTCGGAGACAAACCAACGTGGACAGCTGAGCGTGTGCGTTTGTACCATTTTTGCGGCCTCGTCCAGGTCGTCACAGGCCAGGATTTTCAGAGGACTGGAAGCGATCAGGGCTTTGGCGTCGTCCACTCTCGTCCCTGAAGAGACACAAAAACATTTAGGATGAAGTCTCAGTTTTTAAAAATGAGTGAAGCTCATACGTGGACACCAGTTGTCCTGGAAGGAAAGGATATACGTGGGACAAACAACAAGCATTTATGTTCTGCTTCCAAAACGCCACACGTGTGTGCATCTTAGTCTGAACTAATAATTCAGGCAATCCGGAGTTAAACGAGGTCAATTCATTTCTGGCCAGCAGTTGCACCTGACCACGACAGCATGTTGCTCTGTGTGGGCTTAAAGATGGGGGATGTAGGCCAGGAGAGGACAAAGGAAGAAGGATTTGGGTTAAAACCCATCTTCCTCTAATGAGCAGTACACTAAAGTCCTGTTTTTAAGATATAGTTACAAATAAAAATAGCAAAGTACCAAAAGAGGGCCTGAGAGCAACGTCTTCAAAAATGGTCATAGTTAAAGGACCTAGCAAACAAAAGCAAACAGTCCTCAGATAATGGTCAGGTGGCGCCACAAAAATGAGTGAAAATACAGCCAAAGCTGAAAAAACGACTAAAGCAGAACCTTTGGACCGAAGCCTTGTTTGCAGGAACATTTTGACCAATTAGGCATCAACAGGAAGATGTGGTGTTTAGTTATAAAAGGCCTGCAGGCCGTAACTGTGAAGTTCCCCCTCACACCTCGACGTGCACGCAGAGAACTCCTCCGCTTACCAGGCAGTTTCCAGCCTGGCCCGAACTGGAAACTCTGACCGTGATCTGGTCAGTGAAGGCACCGTGTATAATCTCCATCGGGTTGCAGTAACAGCAACACTCTTTGGTGTCAAAGATGTGTCTGACAAAAGGTTCGAATGGAGCCATTTTGAAGCCCAGAGGAGAAGAGGGTCTTTAACGGGAAACTTTTCTGCAAAAGGCACGTCGCCTGTTCAGTCTGCCAGTCAGAGCACAGATCTACACGTTGATGAAGGTTGCTGATTTTGCTTCTTTGCCATTTCATATTCTTGGGGCTTTACTCATTTTGTGCCCAGAAATGTAGTCTTAGGACCTCAGCCCATTCTTAATATAATATTTACCAACTGCTTACATAGCAAGGCTAGAAGAAATATATTGAACACTGTTAAATACATTTCTTAAAGTTAAATCAGAACTGACAAAAATAAATCTGTTTCAGCAGGACAGAATCGATGCTACTGGACTAAGAATGAATTAAACCTGATTTTCTTTTACAAATAACATGAAGGGAGAACCTTAGTTATAATTTGATGGACATTTTAAAGCTTTTGTTTTTGGAAGAAAGTCCATAGATGATGAAAATGGTGTGTGAATAAATGATCAGCAGTGCTCTGAGATACCAGGGTAAGGACTTTAGAACTGGGGTGATGTTCTCTACTTTCTTAGTCTTAGTGAGGACGCGGGCAGCAGCGTTCTGGATCAGCTGCAGCTGTCTGATTCACTTTTTAGGCAGACCTGTGAAAACACCGTTGCAGTAATAAATTCTACTAAATATAAACGCATGGATTCGTTTTTCCAGATCCTGCTAAGACATTAATCCTTTAATCCTGGAAATGTTCTTCAGATGATAGAAGGCCGACAATGTAATTCTTTAGATGTCTCTAAAAGTTCAGGTCTGAGTCCATCACTACACCCAGAGTTTGGCCCTGAACAGTGGTTTCTAGCTGAAGCAATGCACCTACTCCTTATCAATCCTCCTTGGGCTCATAAATAATTACTTTGGTTTTATTTTCATTCAGCTGAAGAGAGTTATGGCATCCATTTGCTCTATGCACTCATTAGCACTTAAAGTGGTTCATAGTCACCCGGTGACATTGTAACGTATAGCTGTGTGTCGTCTGCGTAGTCGTGTAACTTTTTTCAGAGCTGCCTTTAAAGGTATACTATGCAACCGGGGTTGATTTTCCAGCGAGGCTCCCCCCTGAGGGCGAAAGTAAAAGTGCACTGTCATAAAGATGCTCAGCTGTTCTGGTTTCTCCATCAAGCCAGGCGCGGTTGTTTTGAGCTTAGCAGACAGGCGAACGCAACGAAAGGTGGAAAAAACGGCAGTACAAACAATCACTAACACAGTGAAGGTATGAACATCAAGCTTCCCGCAGCGGCTAGGCGAGGCGGCCGCCTCGCCTAGCCGCGGCCGCCTCGCCAGTTTTATTATTATTATTTTTTATTTTATTTTTTTATGTTGGCGAGACGCTACCGCGGCGGCGGCGGCTGCGGCTTGGCGAGGCGGTCGCGGTAATGCTGCTGTAATGCTTTTCCTTCCTTCCTTCCTTCGTTCGTTTTTTTTTTTTTTTTTTAAGTTTTGTTCATGTACAGCACTTTGAATCGTCTTGCTACTGAAAGCTTTATAAATAAACTTGTCTTTTCTTATCTTGTGTTTTGTTATAATCTGAGCTGTTGGGAGCAAGTAGATATTGAATAGGAGGGGCTCCAAGATGGGCCTTTGGGTTTTTGTCAATTCTGATATCGTGTTACCTACTGACACAAAGAAGTCTCTGTCCTTTAAGTAGGATTTAAACCGGTCCAGTACTGTACCAGAAAGACTGACCCAGTTCCCCAGTCGCCTTAACAATATACCACGGTGTCAAATGCTGCACTGAGGTCCGATAATACCAGCACTGTGGTCGGCATTTATGCAGATGTCACTGAGCACCAGGACAAAGGAAGTCTTAGTGCTGTGGTCAACACAGAAACCTGACTGGAAGACATCGAAGCAGCTGGTCATTAAGCTGCTGTTATGCCAAACAAAAGCTAAAGGTCTCATTATTTTCAGCTGAAAGGTGATTTCTGCATAATTTCAAGTTTGGAATTTCTAAAAGGAAAATCAACAGGATCCCTGAATGAAAACTGCAACATAAGAAAATGCACGTTTGATTTGAGTTATAGAAAATGTACAGAACTAAAGTTTATTCATTTAATGACATTGATATTGAAATTGTGCAAGGAAGCTGGAACAAAAGGAGTTCCAGGAAGGGTGCCTGCAGATGGCTGCACGTGGAAAACACACCGTGATGCCAAAATAGAAAGCAGGAGCAGAAAATGGCAGCCTCAGGAGAGCTCAGCTCTGTTTAGGCTCCAAATACAAACATGGACCTTCTCTGTTTGCTTGCAGATTTCACTGTTTTCCCACTGCTGGATGAATAAAGATAAGGAAATAAAAGTGTCTCCACCAGCAAGGGATCCACTCCTGGAGGAACGCCACGTGAAGACACAAATACACGGCATCCTCCGTTGGTCTCCCTTGATAATACAGACCGTACAGCAACACAATGCATATCAAACAGCATCACAACAACAGCCAGATAACATTAGCTGGGAACTCGGTGCACTTTTCCCAGGAGCCAGACTCTGTGGTTAGAGGCGTCACACAGAGACACCGTGTCCCCTGGAGCTGCGGGCGTCTGGCTCTCTACCGTCAGTCCAGGTAAAGAAGTTTGTCTCTGTCAGAGGAAAGAAGCTGAAGGCTGCCGCTGATCCAGGACAAGACAAGCTTTCTGTTTAGAAACTGTTCTTTGTCTGAGCCGGGCTTTCGGTCCGATTGCTGAAGACAGCTGGCCTCAGGGTGGATCAGACAGAGCTGCGGTTTAACATGTTCTCCTCTGCTCTTCCACGCCTTGTACTGATAGAAATCCGACAATGATCAAAGCTTTTATTTGCATTTTGAACTGAAGTGGGTAGTGTCTGTCTTCTCCGTGCTTTTTGTCTGTTTTTAACAATGAACCTGATCTGTCCCACTGAATAAGAAGTCCCCTCCAAACAGTCTTGTTTCTTTGGTTGTATTTTGCGCCAACAAATCAGCTGATGACAGGAATCAGCTACTTCTTTTTGTGATCAGTAAAGGCAACATAGTTAATCCCCATCAGGTCATAACAAAGACACTCTTCAGTGTGGCTACTGAGGGGAAAATACGTTAAGTAGCTTTTTCTCGTCACTGGTGAGGCCTTTAAAATGAAGTCAGAGGAAGCACAGAGGGGTGTGGAGCCATTTAAAAAAGGTTTAAAAGTATTATAACCAATGCCAGGACATGTTTGGTTACTTCAGGCCACAACAGAGCGGAACGAGGACACTGCAAAAACGGATCTAAAAATAAGTAAAATGTTCTTAAAGTTAGTGTATTTATCCTTAATTTGAGCAGGTAAATAAGATTATCTGCCAATGGAATGAGTATTTTGACCCCTAAAATAAGATAATTAGATATCCTGCACTTGAAATAAGATGATGGAGATGAATTGTTCCTATTTTAAGTGCAAAAATCTTATTCCATTGGCAAATCATCTCATTTACCTGCTCAACCCGAGGACAAATGCACTCATTTTAAGAACATTTTACTTATTTTTAGTTCTGTTTTTGCAGTGGAAGGGAGGGGTGCGTCGCTCAAAGGAGGGGCACAGCGTAGCGTGCGTCAGGCTAATAACAGCTAGCGCGTTAGCTTATTTATACCGGGAGGTTTTGTCCAAGACGGGAACTTTAATGTCGCTCTCAAACATCGAGGCATTTGAAACGCTTCCCCTGGTGGGGTGGGCCCGCCAGGCTTATTATACACTGGGGGAAACCCTGATCTACCATCCTGCATTAGAGCAGAGCAAATATATATATATATATATATATATATATATATATATATATATATATATATATATATATATATATATATATATATATATATATATATATATATATATATATATATATATTTTTTTTTTTTTTTTTTTTTTTTTTACAGCCAAAAGGATCCTGATCACATGTTTAAACCATGAAGAAATCCCTTCGCCCGTCTCCAAGGGTAGGTTAGACACTACAGAGGAGGCTAAATTAGGGAGACTCTATTTGCTCATTTATCTGAAGGCTCATGATAATAGATGAGGATTATAATGAGATTAGCAAATGAAAATCTTCCCTCCCTCTTCACCACAACAATCAAACAAAGACCCCAGTCACCGCTGATAGTGCCACACTGCGCCTCTCCAGCTCGGATTATGGAAACACGAGTTATAGAGCGAGATTTCTTAGTTGCGGCAGATCAAAGCCAGCGGTTAAATCCACAACAATCTCCTCTATGTTTGTGAGTTTCCCCACTCTTTGGTGGTACAGCGTGTGTTTTCTGCTGTTTGGCTGGCTGCGTGCGATCGCGGCGTACCTTGTAACCGTACTACGATGGGGATTTTGAGATCCAGGTCTCTCACAGCCATGATGATGCCCTGGGCGATGACATCACACCGCATGATGCCCCCGAAGATGTTGACCAGGATGGCCTGAACCTAAGTTACAAAAAACAAAGACAAAGAAAAGAAACAACAATATCACATACAGTATCTAGATAACACGAATCGACGAACTAAAAAGACATCAACTGTCCTTTTTCTGTGTTTAGTCCTCAACTCCCATCTCAAAAATGTGAAATAATAAGTAAAACAGAGTTTATTCTGTGCTGTTCAGTATTTGGAGATTAAGAATAAAGATGAACCATCGTGGTTAGTAAAGGCTTAGCCCCAGAGCCACTTCCAGGTTAATGCAGGAGGGGCCGATGGATGATTTCTTACCTTCTTGTCGGAAGTGATGAGTTTGAAAGCCTCCGTCACCTGATGAGCCGTGGCTCCGCCTCCTACGTCCAAGAAGTTGGCTGGCGTGCCGCCGTGGAGCTTGATGATGTCCATGGTGGCCATAGCCAGACCCGCACCGTTTACTAGAGAGAACAAAGCCCACGGGTCAGATTGACTGGCCCGATAAAGAAAATTTCCATTTCAATGCACACTCTTCGGTGTAGATGTTTTTACTGAGCGAAGACGACTCAAAGTCTACTTTTCTTCTCAGCATCTTGACGTCCGAGAAAGCACAGATGTGAGAAGCCATTTAAAAAGCAAACTGTGCTTCAGATTTAGAACTATTCTTTATAAAGATCACCAAGGAAAAAAAATATAAGAACACTGTGTCGGATCTATACAAATGCTTACAGTTGTGCCTGTCGGGGGGACCTCCTGGGATAAAAGAAAGATGGGAACTAGAAATGAATGAAGTGATTGAAGATGAAGAGTGGGAGCAAGTGTGTGTAAATGGACATAAACTGACTAACAGTCCAACATGGAAAGAATTTTATAGGAAAATGATCGTTAGATATTTCAAAACTCCGTATATTATTTCCAAATTTGATCAAACTAAATCAAATCTGTGCTGGAGACAGTGCGGACTAGTCGGAGATCGTACTCATGTCTTTTGGGATTGCCCAAAGATTAAGAAATTCTGGGAGGGAATTAGAGAGGAAATTTCAAATATCTTGCACACTTATATTAATTGGAACCCCCGGATCTTTGTTCTGGGAATTCCCCCAAATAATTTAAGTAAAGAAGAACAATACTTATTTGGTATCCTTGTTCTCGTAGCCAAAAAAATGATAACAGTAAGTTGGTATAAACCTTTACCCCCTACTGTAAATCAATGGAAAGAGAAACTAGTGAACGTTTATACGATGGAGAAAATAACAGCAACATTAAACTTGTCCACTGGTTTATTTGAGAAAAGATGGAGTCCTTTGAAGACATATTTCCAATTAATATTGTAAGTAAGATAATTGTAAACACACAGGTACGTACTTTATAAGTCACTTGAGAAAGACTTTATTTCCTTTATTTCATCCCCCATGAAAGGAAAAAAAAAAAAAAATCCTGGATTTTCAGCTCGCCGACTTGTTTAGTTGTTGTTCAACTATTTGTATGGTTGTATTGGAAACTGTTGTATCTGGCTTACTGTATTGATCATTGAATTTGAATATTGATCTAATAAAATAAAGTCTTTGTTAAAGAAAAAAGCAAACTGTGTTCTATAGTTTGAAGAAATTTCTGCAGATTATTTAGGCTGCAAATAAATCAGCGTGAGATTGAAATATCTAAACGGAGAAACATAAAGAGGGAAAGAAACCCCCCACCCCTCAAAAGAAGATCAACTTTGTGCACTGACCCAGACAGCCGATGGTCCCGTCCAGCCCGATGTAGTTGAGGTCAGCCGTGGCGGCCTGCTGGTCGCGGGGGTCCTCCTGACTCCAGTCCCGCATTTCGAACACCTTCTTCTGGCGGTACGCTGCGTTGGAGTCGAAGTTGATTTTGGCATCCATGCACATCACTGTTGAGACCATCAGACATTATATTAGGACTGGAGGAAGTTTAACTTTCATTACTTAAAAGTGTTGCATTAGAAACTCTGAAAGCCTAAAATAGTGTTAATAAACTATCGGTGAACCAGTGAACTAGCCAGTGATCAAAACTGGACAATCTTCTCCTGATCGGCTCGGATGGGTGTTTGCCAGGTACAATACCGATAAATCCAATTTTTTTTTACTGCATCAAAATGGACTAAAACTGAAAAATCTAACTTTTCCATTTGTTAAATAAATCAGGAAAAAGAACGTTCTTTATTGCATTTTGCTTTGAGTGTCTCCTTTTAATTTTTAACTATATTTAAAATTACTTTATCAAGCAGTCTGCAGCTAATTTTTTTCCATTTATTAGTTGAATTAACACAGTTTAGACAAATGTTTAGACTAATGAGTTTGCATATGGTCTAATTGGAGATGTCCAGATCAGAACTGTTTGAAGCAACAACACGGTTTTAGCTAGGTCCAGAAAGCTACTATAATTTCAGAATGTGTCAGCTAAAATACAAACAGCTTCTTTTTTAGCATATATTTGACTCGACATGTGCACAGCTACCGTCTTCAATAAATTCATGTATTGATCCTGCTGACCACACTTTCGTGCGGAGCAGTTCGCTGAAATGCTAGGCTAGCGTTAGCATGTTTAGCATGTTTTAGTAGGACTCGTTAATAATGTGGCTCAAACATATTTCAATGCCATTCCGGTTAAACGAGTGAAAACGAAAATTGGAGAAAAAAAGGGTTGTTCTCCTGCTCCATCATTTTTGCACTTTTCCCAGACTTTCTGAATTTTTAATGATTGTTTGAGTTTAAACTCAGACATTATGGTGACAACTGGAGAGAAAGTATCCATAACTATGGATGACAAAGAGACAGCAAGCTGCAGCAGCCATTACAGTCTCTCCTGAACTGTGTTGTTGTAAAAGCAGCAACTATCCAAGTGAAAAACACTTTAGATTAGTTGGGAAAACCAAGATTTATACAATTTATATTACAGTTTCTCATACAGTGACCAGAAAATGCTGCCAGATATGAAATCCTAGGCAGCGGACAAACACCAGGTATCAGGAGGCGAGTTGGTTCAAGGGGTCTGATACGAGTCATGTAAAAATCCCTTTATCAGATAGATTGGGACGTCCCAAGTGGCAGTTCTAAAAAAATAAATGAAAATTATATAAATTAAAAAATGATCACTTTCAACTAACAAAACTATTTTATAACCCCACAGTCACTGTACATTACATATAACAGGACAAATAATTAACAGCAGCTTAAAAAAGAACTATAACAAAATATCTTTAAGAAAATACACCAAACTTGAGTAAAATGAAGCACAACTAAAGCTGATTACATTTGGAACCTCAATTTAGAGTTTGAATCTCATCACCCTAACATTAAAAAAGGGAATATTGCTTAAAACCAGAACACCAGTGTTTTTTTTTTAGTGCTGATATTTCTAGAGGGACAGGAAGCACACGGCTTTCCCCAAGGTCACGACACCATTCAACGTCACAGCCAGATTCTAGGATCTACTGGACATGAAAACCTCAAGGCAATTAACGACGCTCCTTCCTCCTGATCCCTAAACATGACACAGCGCTGTGACGGATGTTGCCGCTGACTTTTAATCAGGCTATTCTGAGCACTGCCTGTCCTCTCAGTCTGACAGGCAGCTAAACTGGTAGCCGTCATTTAGCACAAAGGTCAGAGCTGCCCTCCTCCTGCGAGAGGCTTTAAGAAGAGCGACTCCTTCCTGAGGAGCTCCTCGTCGGGCGGCTGGCCCGGCCGCTCATTCTGCCTCGCTGACCGGGGGCGTCCGTGCAGAGCTCAAAGACGAATCGACCCTTTGATCATTTCCACATTTTAACCGACCGACATAAATCTCTTTGTAAGATCACCATTAACTGAACATCAATAAGGGCGGGACAAAAATAGCAGCGACCTTTGCCAAAGGCTACACACACACACACACACACTAGCCTGCATTCGTGTATCCACGTCCGTCCTAAATCAAGTCTGCAGCAAGAATTCGGTGCTGGCATGATCCCTGTGAAGAAGGGCGATCCTATACAACATTTGCAAACCTAATCACAGGCATCAAAAGAAGACCCTCTATAATAATGTTGAAATAATGAGCATTTTAGGATAAAGCATTCCTGCTACTTTAGTAACCTAGTTAGGAATAGCCCTGTTGGACGACAGCAGCAAGGTTACATTCAGACATCAACAATGCAGTTGGCACCTTTGCTACAGATTAAAATAAATATACGGAAATTTAAAAAAAAAATGCACAAAAAAATTCTCTTTTGATGCAGTAAAATCTAAAAAACATTTCAGAAACCTTTAATTTTTGTAAATTCATTCAATGAGGAGCGACTAGTAAGGCAGCCCTACGATGTTAACCGAAGCGGGAGCAAACGGACTGAACGTCCCTCCTTGCAGAAAGTCTTTGGACCATCCACACCTCTGGGTCCTTCGCTTTAGAACAGGATTTAGGGCTGCAGACAAAGATGGCCAGGGAACAAGCTCCATTTGCTTTCTGCTGCATCATTTCTGCGATGATTTTACTGCATGTTTTGGATTCAGTCCTGCTAGGGCTGTACAATTAATCGCATTGGCAACATTCGTCACAATATTAAAAGACGCAGTTTCCAAATGGCAGAGGTCTGCAGTATTTAGTGGATAAGACGCGTCCTTTAGGTGCCAGTAATATGTTTAAAGTGGGTTTCCCTCCAGATGGAAGGGAAGAGTTGCAGCAATGAGAGAATCTAATTTATTTGTTTTACAGTTTATATAATCAAACTTTTTATCAGAAACTAGTGCTCAAATTGTTTAATACATACAAATTGTGTGTTGGTGCACTTCATGTTCAGCAAGGATTGATATCCAAACTCAACGATGTTTGTAAACAAGGACTATTTAAAAAAATAAGTTTTTATTAATCAGAATATTATTATTCAAGAGAACAGCCTGTTATCTACAGGCCATTTTTGTTGCTTGTGGTTTTCATGCAGAGAAAAGTCCAAATTAAATCAAAATCACTATTATGGTTGAAATATATCACAATTGATACAATACTGATAAATCAGATTTTTATTTACTGCATCAAAATCCACTAAAACTGAAATAAATCTAACTTTTCCATTTGTTAAATAAATCCGAAAACAGAACGTTCTTTACGCCTTTTTGCTTTGAGTTTATCCTTTTAATTTTTAACTATATTTAAAATTACTTTATCAAGCAGTCTGCAGCTAATTTTTTCATCAAAGTCAACTTTATTACCTTTATTTGTTGAATTAACACAGTTTAGACAAATGTTTAGACTAATGAGTTTGCATATGGTCTAATTGGAGATGTCCAGATCAGAACTGTTTAAAGCAACGACACGGTTTCAGCTACGTTCAGAAAGCTACTATAATTTCAGAATGTGTCAGCTAAAATACAAACAGCTTGTCCAGTTGTTATTTTAGCATATATTTGACTCGACGTGCACTTTGGAAGAGCAACAGGACCACGGCATCAAAGATCCTCCACCAGATCCCGGTTCCCCTGCGTTTCCTGCTCATGTCGGCGGGTAAATGCGTGCACGTGGTGTGCAATAAAAGCAGAGTGCAGATGTGTTCGTACCGACGCCAGAGGAGTCCTCCACCATGGGATTGATCTCCACCATGGAGGCGTCGTACTTGATGAAGACGTTGTAAAGTTTGATCATGTTCTCTGCCGCCTCGTCCACCAGGGCTGCAGGGAAGCCCATCTTCTGAGCGACCTGTGGCGACACGAAGCGCATCATCATCATCATCAGCATCATCATCATCATCATCAGCATCACACCTCATGAGGCTAGGAGCGGCAGTGCATGCAGACCACCATCAGTGGATAGGACCATTGCTTTGGGCTTCTGGTTTAAATCACTATCTTTAGCAACAGCGGAGGAGCTCACTGCACAAGAAACCTAATATTAAAACATTAACATTAAAAACAATGAGTCTGCAAGGGGTTAGGATCTGCAAGAAAAGCGTGAGAAGAGCCATTTCAGCTAACAATAGCTATACAGCTTGTTAGCTAATAATTAAAGCCCATCAGTGAAAAGGCTGTCATAGCAGCCTCCACCAGCAGGGGTCTGTAATAGACTTTAATTGCACTATTAATTAAACAAGTGTGGTATTTTTTTTATGTAATCTAAGAACTTTTAACATTTCAAGGCTTCAAAACATGATGAACCATGGGTAAAATCAACCAGCTGGCGAGGACATTATTGATGTTCTGATTCAGACACGGGATCACCCACTCAGACGTCTCCATCTTCCTCTTGGAGCTGAAGCCTCTCCATTCCAGCTCCGTCACCTGGCACAGCCGCTATTGATTGTACCTTGACAGCCTGCTCCTTCTTTATGCCCTCCACTATGTCAATGGGCTCCTTCACAATGGCGTCTGGGTTTTCTGCCGCCACGTCTTCGATGTTCACGCCCCCCTGCGAGCTGCCAATCAGCACAGGACCCTGGAAGATACGGAGAGAGAGAAGGCCTTAGTTCTGGTCTCAGTACGGGCAAAACGAGCTTAAGAAGGATTCACATCTCGGTTGAAGGTGCGGAAATCCAACTCACTCACTGGTCCTTGTAAAAGTCTTACCCCTAGAACCTTTTTTTTTTTTTTTTTTTTTTTAAATGTTGCCACATTAGAAACACATTCGACTTTGTTTTCATGCTGTTCTAATAGACAAATGTGCCTTGATAAGTGTTCCTGGTAACAGATTCTCCCACCTGAGCTGTGAGTCTCTGCACCTGCTCCAGAGTCTAAGACACTCTAAAAGACGTCTTCTGCTCACTGAAATCAAGCTAACGGCGTTCTAGCACCAGTCCGAGAATCAGTTTGAGCCTTCTGAGCAGCGAATGTTAAACAGAGATCATATTTGGAAAGTTAAGCTCAATAAATCGTTTTTGCACGTTAAAAATGACGAGTTCAAAAAGCAACTAAACACCCTCCTCGAGCCCAGAATCATTGGTTTAGTCTGACCGGCAGCCACATCGTTCAATAGACAAAGAAGAAAACAAAAACGGGGACAGCAGTGAGCTGCTTTGTATTCCTGTCACTCAATAACACATTATTGGGCAAAAAGGATTACTAAGAGAAGGATTTGTCAATTCGCTTCAGGCCTTATCACAATACTCTAATCACTTCAGCTCTGAAACGGATTGATTGTGAATCAGACGCTCGGCTGTAGTGATGAGCCGTGTTCGACTTGGGAACGCAGCTGCAGCGAGAAAAATGCCTCATCACACGTCGTCCCGAAGCCTAAAGATCACGACGAGAGGCTTTCAGGGTCCCAACGCCACTTCTCTGGGTGTCTCCTAAGTCTCACCCTGTCCCGTTTCCTCTGGAGTGGATAGGATCAGTAATGCAGAGAAGATGCATTAGAACATAAAATCTAGGACTAAATAAACTAAAACTAAACCCTTCATTCATCAGGAAGTTATCAGGACCCCCAGATTTGATAACTGTGTGAAATGTTGCCCAGTGCAACAGGAGTGGTGCTAACCTGCTGGGTGACTGGCAAAAAGACAGAGTGGGCTCATTATGTGAATTTAAACTGAGGTCAGATTCTCAAAACTGGTTCATTAAAGAGCGATTTAATATCTAGAGTGTTCACACTCGGCCCCTGCTGCCTTTACCTGATCTAGATTGGTACAAAAGCTCAGAGACTCCTCGTGTGACGAACATGTGAAATGTCTAAATATCGTCACCTTCCTAAAACAATGGCTTAAGAGTTTCTTTGTTTTTTTCAAAAAAAAAATTTTTTTTTGCCTAAATCAACTTAATAATATGTTGCCGTATTACTTTGTGTTTTCTGAAAAAAAAAAAAAACGTGAAACTAAAATGACCCGGACTATTATTTTAGGACGGTGATGCAACACTGCCCTCTAGTGGTGTTGATCCGCTCCAGCCAGCTCAGCCAGGTACAACATGGAGGACTCTGCATCCTTTTTGTGATGCCTTCAGGGACACCTGAATTCTGAATTCACATAAATGACAGATTGGCAAAACGCTCCGGAGCAAATGGATACCTCCGCTCCTTTTCAGGCACCTTTGGGAGCCACAAAAGCCCGACCCGACCGACCCGACCTGCCCGCGGCGCGTCAGCGGCCTCTCTCACCTGATAGGACCTCTCCATTGTGATGGCGAAGTAGTACTCTCTGCGCGGGTACCTGCGCTCGCAGATAAACACCTGGTTGCAGATGCGACCCGCCTCCCCGGTCTGCTTGGTGTACAGCTTTCGACCAATCATCTGAGAGGAAATCTCCCGGGCCTCCTCGGGGCTACAGGGAAAACGGAGGAGGAAGGTCACGATTAGGCTCATTGAACAGAAGTCATCGGCACAATAAAAAACATATTAACATACTTTCTGATGAAGTCCATCAATATCTTTTATTTTAGGAGTGAAAAGTGGCACGCAGGAAGTTCCAGACCACTCTAAGTTTGTAGAGATGTATTGACCCAAAAAACGTCTGACGTTAAAAGCATCTGAACATGCCCAGGTCAGGTCTGGGTGGTTTGCTGTGAAGCTTTGAAGCTTTGAAGCAGAAACGAGTCCTCCACATGTTAGCTCATTTAGTGAGACAAACCCTCAGAGACAGCCAGGCAGCAGACAGCGTCCATGTTCAACTCTTGTTCCGTTTTAAGGAGGGTCCAGGGATGGGGAGACTCAAAGATTGTCACTGCGGTAAAATTTATTTTTGGCCACTCCACATACCAGACAAACCAGCGATAAACAAGGGTTACAGTTTTTTTTTTTGTTTTTTTTTTTTTCCACAATATAGCGAGCAAAAGATTAAGAAAAAAAGATGAAGATTCAAAAGTTTGTATCAGGGCTGTGGTGTCTGCACTTTGTGAGTGGAAGAGCCATGTTACACCAATGACTTGTCCTACATGAGTCACAGATAACAAATAATGAGGTAATAAGGTGCTTTTGTGCAATGATTTGAGGTGATGAGATGAGCGCACACCTCCGAAATGAACGGCCTGCGGATGTTTGCTCAATCCCAAGGCAACGGGAGATAAGGGGATATTTGTAAAGGTGCTGATTACTTCGGTTCTCATGGTAACTGTAGGATGCTGAAGGTGGGAGAGTCCAAACTGCAGCCCGCGAGCCACATGTGGTGCTCCAATTTTTTATTTTATTTATTTTTTTGTGGCCTGCGACTGCAACCCAAGATTTACAGAACAAAGAAGCACAAAGATCCACGGGCTTCTATTAAAGCAGCGTTCTTGAACCTGGCTCAGCGCACCAAGTGGTTCTGAACAAACCAAGACTCGTATCGTGGCATCATTGCTGAGAAAATGCTTAAACAAAATAATTCCACAGGTACGCACAACTTTCCGCAGCTTTTTATAGACACGTGTGATCGTCTCCACCTCATCACGCCCGACTTGTTAGGAAGTAATCTGCTGATCAGACACTTTTTCAGTGAGAGTGAAAGACCCAGTTAGACGACTCCTGTGCATTTTATAGGTTCCAAGCGCACAGGCCGGTGCTCATTTCCATCTACACGTCACAAACAGAGATGAATGTTCACACTTCCCATCTGACTGAGGCTGTTTCCATCATTTTGAAGCATGCTAGGCTGTTTCAGGCTAAATGTGATCCTGTTGTTTTGGACAGATTTCTTCTAAGCAGGCAGGTGCAGTTCAGCATTTGTGTAACGTTGAATCCTCTCTAGTTTTTGTCATGTTCGGAGCCAGAAGTTGGGTTAAAAGTCATTGGACAAAAGAGGACGCCCTTTCAAAGCTTTTTATTATTATTATTATTATTATTATTATTATTATTATTATTTTGGCGGGATTTTTTGTGGCACTGGTGGGCCTTTTATTGAAAGTAGGCTGATAAGAAGTGGGGCTGACAACAGAGGAACGACATGTGGCAAAGGACCGCAGGCCGGAGCAGAACCTTGGTCAAGACTGAGACCTCGGTACATGGGCCACACACGCTAAAAGTAGGTCAAATCCTCTTGGAATTAGTGTATTTCTCATTGACTATTTGCCAATGGAATAAGATTTTCGCACTTAAAATAAGAACAATTCATCTCCATCATCTTATTTCAAGAGCAGGATGTCTAATTATCTTATTTTAGGGGTCAGAATACTCATTCCATTGGCAAATAATCTTATTTACCTGCTCAAATCAAGGAAAAATACACTCATTTCAAGAAAATTTTACTTACTTTTAGTTCCCTTTTTGCAGTGCCCGCACCATCAGCGCGCGTAACCTTTCACATTTCTAGGCTTGGAACATAATCAGGGAGTGGTGGCCTAGTGGTTAGAGCAGCGTGCTTGCACTCAGAAGGATGCAAGTACCCGGTTCAATCCCCAGTGCCTGCACTCTGGGTCCCTGAGCAAGACTCTCAACCCCCGATTGCTCCCCGGGCGCCACACATGGCAGCCCACTGCTCCCCAAGGGTGATGGGTTAAAAGCAGAGAACAAATTTCGTTGTAATGTATGTTTCAATGTATGTTTCAATGACAATAAAGATGATATTACTATTACTATTACTATAATATAACATTTTATAGGACCTAGGGTGTAAGTTAAAAACATTGAAATAACTCATTTCCCGCCACCCCTCAGATGAAGGTGGAAACATTTGTGAAAAACTGAATACATCCTCAAAAAAATAAATTAATTAATTAAAAAAAAGAATATGTAAAGCCCTAGAATTTAAAAGGGATGTACTTTCTTTTCACCGTGATGGTACTTACGAGTAGACGATCCTCACGCCACCCTTCAGACCGCCCTCGAACGTCCCCTTCCCTCTGCCTCCAGCCAGAACCTGAGCTTTCACCACCAGGTCCTTGGAACCTAAACACAGAAACACCGAGACGCTTACAGCGGCTGACCAGAGGAAGCCAACGTAAAAAAACAATAAAAAAAAATAAAAAAAACACCAACAACCCTCAACTACAACAGAATATTTCTAGAAAACATCAGCCAATAAAAAAGATTTTACTTCTTTCTCACAGAGAAGTTCCTCTGATAGAGTTTCGGATCAAGTCGTGATTTCTCCTCGCTTGGAGGGACACGTGGTAGAGAAACAAAAACGACAAAAAGGATAATATCCTGAACTCATTTAGTAAAAAGATTGTTTCGTTCGTATTCGCTGCTTCTTCGGACTTTGTTAAAACACCTCACCCAGATACCCAAAAAATGCTAACTTTGTGTTTTCTTCCCTTTGTTATAGCGTCCACACAGCAGTCCATTTGTCCCTTTGTACGGTGCGTTTACTGACCACACAAAGATCGTTTTTTATTTTTATAAGGCAGCAGGTCACCAGTCAGGGTTGATCCCGCTGAAAATTGCCTGATTCTGATCACCGTCTATTGATCCAATGCATCTCTAATTTTTAGAATTGAATAATAAGACTTTAATAATAAAACATGTCCATTTAAAAAAATAAAAAAGTAATTCAGCAAATTGTTGAAAATGTCACACACACAACAATAACACTGCTCTCATTCATCCTCCTTTTCAGAACTGCGTGAAAATAATCCGCCGTCTGCTTTAAAAGGTCGCAGCCATGTGGAGCCGCAGGATAAAATCGTTGACCTTCCTTTTCCGATAAGCAAACGTTTTTCAGCCTGCAGCTTGGGTGAAGTTAATTATCAAATCGATGAAGAAAGCCTCGTCCAGAGAATGCTCCCGCTCTACCCAACCATCTGACCCTCACCTCTTAGCTGGTCGTCTCAAGGCTTTTACAGACTTTTTGCCAAACGTGCTTCCAGTAAAACCCCCCCCCCCCCCCCCGAAGCCTCGGGGAGGAAGTTTGTTTTAAAATAATGACACAGGACCACATTTAGCTTCGTGAAGCCGTCTCTTACCGATCTGCTTGGCCACGTTGTACGCCTCGTCGGAGGAGCTGGCCACCATGCCCGTGGGTACGGCGATGCCGGCCTCCTTCAGCAGCCCTATGCTCATGTACTCGTGCAGGGAGAGGTTCCTCTGCTGCTGCTGCAGGTGGGGAGGCTGCAGCTGGGAGACATGGCCTCCGAACAGACCCCCCGAGCCGCCGAGAACCTGAGAGGCAGAGCGGAGGACACAAACGCCCGACTAATGAGTGACGGGCAGGGTCAGAGCTAAGGTGCTAAGGTTCATATGATGAACCAAACATCAGGAAACCTTTTCCATAGAACGGATCCTTGTAAGTGCATCCAGAGTAAAAAGAAAGAATATACATTTATTCATTTATTTATTTATTTAATAAGGATAGACACACAGTTATATATAGGCAAACTGAATAAAAAAGCAGCCCCATGCCTGTATCCTGGTGCTTATAGCGTTAGCTTGCAGCGCCTACAGCCGCCTGTCCTGCACCGGGAATACTCAGAGTTTTGGACTCCATGTGTTAAGAAGACAGAAGTTTTCCCTCCCCCCGTGTTTAGATGGGGAAATGGCTAATCTTGGATGGACACCGTGTCATGAAGGAGAGGCTCCAGCCGTGCTGCGTAGAGGCAAACGGACAGTCCTCTGGGTTCATTTAAAGCGTATTTTAGTCAGTCACCACCAGGGGGCAGTAACCTGGCCAGCCAGATTGATCACCTGTAGCTCTCTGCGTTCTGCACATCATCAGTCTGGGTCTGCTCCCACTGAATCCGTTCGGGGAAAGGAGGGACGTTCAGCAGAACTCTGCGAGCTGATTGGGCGAAGCGACACCTAGTGCCCGCCTACCAAAGACTGGTTTTAGCCAATCACGGTATCAAATGAAAAGGTTAGCAGCAAATCTTATATTGCTCTCTCCTTTTCGCCTTTTTTTCCCCTTTTAGC
Source organism: Fundulus heteroclitus (assembly GCF_011125445.2). Taxonomy (NCBI): domain Eukaryota; kingdom Metazoa; phylum Chordata; class Actinopteri; order Cyprinodontiformes; family Fundulidae; genus Fundulus; species Fundulus heteroclitus. The sequence continues at coordinate 11,033,218 of NC_046367.1, forward strand.
GTTTTGTCTTATCTTTTCTCTCCTTTCTTTCTCTCTTCTACCTTCCCGTTTCTGTTTCCATTGAACATGAAACAGTCCCAGAATAAAATCTAATAAGGTTTTTTGCATATATAAATCAAGCGAAAGCAGTAAGGTTCCAGTTGTGAAAGTAAAATCTGTTGGGCTGTTTTAGGCATTAAGACAACCATTCTTAATGCTACATTGTCGGACAGGACGCATAAAAAAAAAGAAAAAAGAAAAAAAAAAAAAAAGGAAAATGTTAGCAGCAGGCGCCATGAGAAACCACAAGAAGCTAAGCTAGTCAAGGCACTTGTTGCTGTTCTTCTTTCAAAGATGAAAGAAGAACGCCTTAAACCATAATGCTACAACGTGAACGGCCCGACCTGTTCTGGGTCGTTTCTCGAACGGTTGAGCCGGGAGCGGGACAAGGTGGATTCTCGTCCGTTCGTGAACGCACAAATGCCGCGAGAGTTCAGCTGGCAGGCAGCTGGCAGGCCGACCTGATTGCAACAATAGGAGCAATACCGCCAGTGACCACGGGGGGCAGTGTGGCACAGTGTAGCTTAAGTTAATCAATGAAAGGAACTGAAAAGACAATCAGAAATCGGCCCACTTTTCCGTCCACATTCAGCTGTCCGCACAGAACATACCCATCTCCGAGAACTGCCCATTAGCAGCTATTTTGAGAGACAACAACAGCAACTTAATAAACCCATGGAAAGCATGAGGGCAGTGATGCTTGGCAACGTTAGAAACGCCTGGAAATAATTCCCTGGGAGCATAAATGAGCCTTCACTAGTTTTAAGACGTTCCAAGGTTTTAAATAGTTGGGCTCTCACAACTACTGCAAAGCTCAGGTCAAACGGTTACTACGGTTACACATATCTCTAATGAAACGGCAGAGAAATGTTTATCCTGCCCCTCTCCCACCTGTTGCTGCACGCTGTCGGTCAGCTGGCTGAAAGACGATTACGATACTATTGCCATCTTTAGACAAGTTTGGCTGTTTAGGAACATTTGACATCAGGATAGAAACAGAACGTCATTACGTGGAGACTAAAGGAGCAGCTGCTGCTACCGCCCATCGGCCAGTACAGCAGTTAGTTGTCATGGAGACTCGATGCAGGCGGGTGGACAGACGTTGCTGACCAATTATTCCCAACTAGCTTCTAAGACCGCTCCCCCTGACGTTAACCCCGTCATTTGAACAAATGCACAATATTGTTGATTAGAACAGCTCAAACATTTCAATTATGTTATTAAAAAAAAGGCTAAAGGATACCTTAAAACCACAACACTGATCAGCAACAGCAGAAGAGAAGCGTTTGCTGCCAGCAGCATTAAGGCCCATTCATACCTCACGTAAAAGACGGATACGGACACGTGTGGAGTGTTTCATACGTTCTAACCGTCGATTTCGTCCGTACTTTGACACGAAAATTGGGAGCTTACGCTTACGGACGAAACGGATCAATACGGAGCAATACTACCGGAAACGGTGGGGGCGCTATTGAGTTTGTAGTACAAAATGTCAACAAAATCACGAAGAAGGTTGTAATTCTAGGTTTTTAACAATGGCGGGATTCGAGGAACAACTTGCGGAGCTTGTCCGCAACTACTCACACATATGATGTCGTGTCCGGGGCACAGGGACAAACAAAAAGTTTACTTACGGAGCAAATACAACAAAATCACGTCTTGGACCGTCGCCATGTTTGATCAGTGACGAATCATTGGCGCCCAGCACTGCCACCTAGAGGAAATATTGGTTATTGCGCACCTCAACGGACGGAGGTATGAAGGAGTCAACGGATAGAACGTACGGACAGAAATACGGACGTGTAGGCCAAACGTAGGGTATGAATGGGCCTTTACAAGGGCAACGCTGGAAAGTCGGCTGGGGATGTGAAACTAAGGCTTTCTCAGCCTGAGTCAGCAGGACATGTCAGAGTTCTGTCCTTAAGAGAACAATGTGAAACCCAGTCTGAGACAATCTACAGGGAGCAGCGATGCTGGGAAACATTCTAGGTCACACTGCACTTCGAGCAACATTGTTCAGAGTCACTTAGTATCTAAATGTTACAACATCCAGTTGATGAGGCTTCTTTTAAGAATGTAATTTACTAAGCACGGCACGTTTATCGGTTTTTGATTCAAGAACACTTTGGAGTCTAATTTTTGCAGTAAAACAGGTAACACTTAAACCAAACAGGAGCTTTAAATACTTTAAACAACAGATAAAAAACACAATGGCAAAGTAAATATTTCATGAAAATCATCTAAAAAGGTGCTTAGCCACGTTATTTGACTTTATAATTTATACGCCAGAAGCTCATTCTGGTTGGATGCAACGTTTTTGTTTAAGATTATCACATCCTGCTGGCGTATTAGTTGTTATTTTGGTGTTTTATGCTTTGTTTTTGCTTAATTTGTCAATAATTAAAGCCTTCCATGTTTATTTACGATTTTAACGGAAGTACGCACTACGCATCCACAGCAAGGGTTAAAACAAGGAAGCGGCTAATGGCTATTAGCTTGTTCCATCGAAAAACGTGCAGAAAGCTCCAAGATCCAGTAAAAAAAAAAAAAAAAAGCACAAACAAATATATTATTCCAAGAGGGAAAAGTCTGGAATGTCGCTGGGAATACAGTATGAACGTTGGTGTTCACTGAAGCAGACGCTAAACCTGCCGAGGATCAGATGTGACCTCAGAGTTGATTGAGGTGAGTAAATGTTCTGATATGAGGATGTTAAAGTTTTTGTAGATCGTTTTATTTAATTAATAACAATTGCGAGGGATGGCAGAGGGTCAGGCTCGGTCCGGCATTATTTACAATTGATTTATAAACTAAGCAAACCGACATTATGCCAGTTCTGCCATACTGTTGCTAGATGTCGCCACATCTGTTTGTTGTTGTTAATCACAAAGCAGAGGATCTCTTTCCAGCAGGACGATGACCCGAACCGCACGGCCAGAACTACGCCGGCAGTTTTCCATCCAGGGAAGAATAAACCTCATATTATGATCAATGTATTCTAGATCAAAAACAAAGGGAGTTCTTACTTTTGATGCGTTTAACCAAGATTTTTTATTATTTGACCTCCTGATGACAGAAATATGATGAAGGAAAACATGAGCAGATTGTGATCTCTGATTGGCTGGTGCATCTCTAATGAATGGATTAAGCTGCACAGGAACAGCCCAATCAGGATGCAGACTGTGGCTGTAACGTGACAGACGTGAGAAGGTCCACTTCTTTTCCAAGGCAGTATAGAGTGAACTGAGCTGTTAATAAAGCCAAATTAATCGGCCTAGTCTCAAAAATATGTTTTGGTTGTTTCAATGCAAAAGTCCTAAGTCATGTCATGTGACTACATCATAAAGAAATTAGATTTTATTTTGACCTCTACCTTCAATAATAGCAATATTACAATATGCTCTCCCTTTGAGAAATAACGTTTCCATCTCAGGATCTCTGTCGCGCTTTTCCCGCGCTCCGTGTTTAGTAAGCCTGTCTATGCAGGGGAAAACAGCTGTCTCTCCCCACACGGAGAGTGGATTCATCCACGGGAACTTTCCCACAGGACCGATCGGGACAAATGCGTCGGTCCGGTCCAGTTCGGGGACAGCTGCTACCTTTGGGGTGGTGAGATGGGGGATCACCAAGTTTCACCGCACCACCTCAGCTTCAGAACCCTCGTTTTATAGGCAGTCAAACCACTAGAGAAATGAGAACAAAGTGGTCTGCTGCGTGTGATCGCTCATGTTGCAGCAACACTGACAGCTAGCCATGCTAGCGCCGGATTCCCGCTAGTTAGCATGTTAGCCAAAACAACGGAAACTCTATGGAGTTGTGCTAATGTCAGATTTGACCCCTCTAGCTATTTAGGACGCTCCGTCTGTCGGGTGAAGGTGAAACAAAGAATGAGACATACGCCCCTGAAGCCAAGCGGGTTTCCTTTCATTTCGGGACAAAATTACCTTTGAAGCGGAGCTGATAGTGTTCCTGGCCCCCGAAGATCTCAGGCTAGCCGTCAAGCAGCCGCAAATCAGGGACGTCGCCATGTCTCCCGATACAACGGACAAGTGAGGAGCGCGCATGCGTCGCGAGACAGAAAATTCGGCAAACTCTCGTGCGACCTTTAGGTGTTGTCGGAAATAATCCAACGTTATCGTAGTGAAGACAAATAAACTGCAAAGAGGTAAAAATATCAGTGGTAGTATTAGTAAATTTAACCTTTCATAAAGACAACCATGGTTTATTTACTAATTAGTTAGAGTAGTAATTGGTTAAAAATGACACAAAACCGTGCTCAGTAAATTCGTGGCTTTTTAAAGGATTTAATAATCTCCCATCTCTATCCTCCGCCAATGAAAATCAGGGGTTTTGAATCATTTGACGCTACAATATAGATGTAAATACAAGATCTGGGGTAAAGGTCCAAAAGTTTTCCTTATTAAGATACAACGTAAGTATTAAATATTCCGCCCTGTACTTAGAGCCTGTAAAGGAAGCATCGTCAAGGTCTTCAACGACTTGTAAATATAGCCTCACCTTTCAAAGACATTCAAAGATTCTGAACAGTTGGACAATTAATTTTCTATCAATTTGTTTGCAAATCCACAGTATATATATATATATATATATATATATATATATATATATATATATATATATATATATATATATATGCTAAATATCAACTTTGGCCACATTTTACTTATTAGATATTTTCAATGATTTTATTTATTTTTTATTTTTCATTTGCTGGCAGAGTATTTAATTTATTGAGCTATTGATTTAGTTCTGTATTCATTGTCGATTATGATTACTTCTAGACTTTGGTTGGGCCAGTCCAAAATTTTTGTTTAGTCCTGATGAAGCCATTCCTCTGTTTTCCAGGTATGCCTGGAATAAACTCCCTCTTCAGCTTTCTACCACTCCCCTGCAGTAACTGGGTAAACACTGGCTGTTAATTAGAACTGTACATAACTTTGTACTCCTCAAAAAGTATTTTTCCATCTCATGAAAAGTAACCCCGGATTGTTCCTGTCAACAGCACTGAAAGAGGTATGCAGATGCTTCAGGTTTTTAAGAACCACTCATACGCTATGGTCGTGGATGCCATTCTCACTTTAGTACCAATAGACCTGAAGACCCATGGACAATTCACTAAATGAAACTTACCTTTTGGGAATCGTGGCCAGTATAGTTTGATTCCTGCAACTCACAACACATTGTCCGCCGAGGTTTTGAAAGATTTTAGCCAGGCCCGAAATATTTTCTTCGCAGAAACACCTAATTTTACCCACCTTTCTACTTTTTCCCAGACACATAATAATCATCTTTGTCATTGCGAAGTACATTCAAACTTGTCCTCTGCATTTGACCCCATCACTAAAGTAGCAGTGAGCTGCCAGGGAGCATTCAGGGGCAAAGGGTCTTGCTCAGGGCTGCCTAACCCAGAAAGAAAGTACAGCGCTCTACCCAGAAGGCCACCACTACCCTAGTCAAAGTTAATATGAGAGAGAGAGAGAGAGAGAGAGAGAGAGAGAGAGAGAGAGAGAGAGAGAGAGAGAGAGAGAGAGAGAGAGAGAGATTTCTGTCACAATTTAAACGTATTTGTTAGAATTTCTATCAGGCTCTTGGTGGGCCCTGGATTTTTATTTTATTTTTTACCAGTTCTTGTCTCATCTTTTATTTAATTTAGGAGAAAATGTGTTTTAGAAGAAGAACATATGTACATACTTTATATAGAACAGTCAATTCACAAGTGGAGTTCAGTCTGGGATTTTGCTTTCCCCAAGAAACAAAAAAAAAAAATGTATTTAATTAATTTCTGGATTTTGAGCTTTATTTTTCAAGATTTCTCGCTCCGCCCTGTGAAAAGACCGAGCTGTGTGATAGGGATGACCTGCAGTGCATTGTATAATAGTTTGACACTGATCTGTAAGAGTGTAGCGTTAAAAAGAAATTCAGCAGAAACAAATGGAACCAGATGTCTGAGGGTTATGGTGAGACTGGTCCGTCCCAAGGTTCCTCAGAAAGATGACGTTCACTCAAGAGTCAGATGTGCCGCGCTTCCTCTGGGCTCCCGCATGTTTCCAAGGACATCTGGTTTAACATCGCTGCTTCTAGATACAAACAACAAACTGGGATTCTCAAAACCAAGAACATGCAGTATAGTTTAATGATGCTAATGGCCTACTGTGGGATTCCAGAGCAGAGTTTAAAAAAAAGCTTCTGATAAAAGAGGGTAGTCCACCATGTTCTTCATTGAGGTGCTTTCATATTTGCTTAATATCCTGAAATTAAGACCTACACGAAAAAAAATTAAAGGTTCATAATTTGACGTCTGCACAGAGAGTTTAAACGTACATTGTTTCCACTGCTGCGTGTGAAGCAAAGGACTTTAAAAGGTTGAGAATTATGTTTTCTTTTATTCTGGATTCAAAGAAACTTCATATTTCACTATATTTGGCTCAACTCATGGCAACCTTTAATTTACCACATTAGTTTCATCTGACCAAAGTGTCAAGCTTTAACATACGAAATAGAATATCTAAATATAAACTACAGACCCAGTAAGAAACATTGTCAACCTAAATGCAATAATTTACTGAATTTTCTCCTTTTGTTGTGACCCATGCAGAGATAGTTACGGCACAGAGTTTGTGCTTCTCCACGATTCTTTTCTCCGATGTTTCTGAAATGTTTGAACCTTTCAACATCTTGAAAGTTGTGGGGGATTCTGACTAATTACACTCCAGCACACAAACTCTTATTCTATAAATAATGCAGAGGAGTTCTTAACACACATCTACAAGGGAAAACAACCCGTCCATTACTTTATTTACAGGAATCATGAGCTTCTTACAACAAATTAAAATAACCAGGTACAAAAAAAAAAGTCTATTCAAAAATGATTTATTTACAAGTATATACAAGCTTATTTACATATAGTTTGCCTATACTGTACCTCACACACACACGACAAGTTATGAGACGACAACAACCAGAGTGACGCAACACAAAAACTCAGTGAATCACAGTAGGCCGACCATGAAACAGGCTGGGACTGGCTTCTCCTGCAGGATCGGTGTAGTCTGCAGACACAACATTACAGCTGATGTCAAAAAAAAAAAAGAAGCACGTCTTATTTTTGGTAATCTGTCAACACTGGGGGGACCAACTGCTCAAATTAACCAGCACAATGAGGAACCCTGAAGCTCGACTGTAACACCCTGGATCACAGGCCTACTCTGGCTCTACAGGTCAGTGAGGATGAAGGAAGAATGTCCGACAGCGGAGAAGAAAACAACTCGGCAAACTGCATCTACTTAACAGCCAGATGAACCAGGGACGGCCGACGCTGAAACAAGATTCCTACAACAAAGAAATGGCTCATCTCTGTTTATTAAATGACCCTGAATCAGCGTTTATGCCATTTGCTATGAGACAATAAGAAACAAGGAAGCCACCCAACATGTCAACGTGGACGTGTGCTGACTCGAGGCGCGTTTGTAATCATCAATAAAGTGAAATGAACGCTGCTTGACCCTTTAGGCCTGAAGGCCAGCTTAAGCTTTAAATGTGATGTAAACAAACAAATGGCAGCAGTTTTACTCATTTAGTCCAGGAGTGATGCTTTGGGCTTGTTTTGCCGTCACAGAACCCGGGTACGTGGCAATCATTGAGTGGACAAAGAACCCTTTCTGTATACCAAGGAACTCTTGAGTCAACTGTGAAGCCATGAGTTCACAGAGATGACGTTTGGCCCAAAGTGGGTCGTCAATAAGACAATGATCTCACACACGGCTTAAAACACACATTAGAACAGCTGAAGGAGGAAAGAATCAGTGTTGAAATGGCCTAGTCAAAGCAAAAAGCTTTGCTGCTTGGAAATGCTGTGGCAGGACCAGAAGCGAGAGGAACAAAAACAGGAAGTCTGCAAACGATAGGCTGAGGAAAAGAGGGAGAAAGAGGGAGCCAGAACCAACCCCCGGCTGTTAGAGAGAATAATAAAACTCAACAGGAAACTCCTGCACTACTGTCCTCCTAAAGTGGCTCTAAAGGTTACTTATTTTATAGTTCTCTTTGGTGGAATCAGTTTAATTCTTTGTGCACCTTAAGGTTAAACTATTTTAGAAGTTTGAGATGGTTCCTCCCAACTGAACACCAGATGGCGGTGTCTGAATGTACCAAGAAGTGCCTCCTATCTGCTTGCCCGCTTACTTTGATCCATTCATTTCAATATAATGAAAAATCTGTTTAGCTGTTGAGTTATGTGAATTAGATGCAGTCGATGTGTCTGGACTAAAACTCAATCAAGAGCAGCAACCTCTTCTGATTAAAAGAAACAAAAAGCATCGACACATTTCCCATTTGACCCACTAATCATCTTCAAAAACAAAAAGCGTTCTTAGTAGAGTGACTGTAACAACGATGTAAATTCCTGACGGCAGAGCAAGTCTGTTAACCGTCCACAGATGATCAGCCATTTGAAATCCTGTGCGTCCCGTTCAGACGTTCAAAGCCTGGACACATGCAGTAAGAAGCAGTCTGTGTAGCTTCTGACGCGCAGGCAGAGTTTGTGCAAGTAAACCTAAAGCCGTGGTAGAGGTTTTAACAGAGCTGCAACTTTTGGTTTGTGAATGTTTCACAGCAGGTCAATGAAACCGAGTGATACTTCATAACTTAACCAAACAAACGATTCACACACACACACACACACACACACACACACACACAGCCGGACTTTCAGTCCGAGTCGCTGCTGCTGCTGGACGAGTCTGTGGACATGGCCTCCACGTCGTCCTCGTTCTCCTTGTTGTGACCCGGGGGCTCCAGGCCGAAGTCGTTGCCATGGTGAGGAGGGAGCATCCCTACGGAGACGTCTGAGGGCTGCCAGGGGTAGTGAGGCGTCAACACATCTGAGGGGAAGGAACAGAACTTCTTTTTATTTTCTGAAGTATATATATATATATATATATATATATATATATATATATATAGTGTCTGCACTGTTTTTCCCTCCAATGACATTTAACCTCCGCTGCAGAAAATGCTAAAAAAAAAAAAAAAAAAAAAAAAAAAAAAACCCAACTTTCTTATTTACCCACAATAGGCAAAAGAATTCTGATAAATTAAAGGTTATATTAAGAATTCGGCCAAAACATGTCAGAAATACTCATCTGAAATTTTTTGTTTTCCCAGATTTATCCGGCTCTGGAACTGAGTAGGATTTTTTTCTAGGCTGCTTGGTAAACCTGTTAACACACTGCAAAAAGGAAACAAGACGAAGTAATATTTTCCTGAAATGCGTGTATTTGTCCTTGATTTGAGCAGGCAAGTTTAAATGATCTGCCAATGTAATGAAAATGTTGCACTTGAAAAAGGAACAACTCATCTCCATCATCTTATTTCAAGTGGAGTATGTCTAATTACCGTATTATTTTGGACCGTAAGACACACCGGCTTATGAGGCACATATTCTTCCCAAATGTGTGATATCACTCTGCGCCTCCGGTAGTGTCACCAGACGTCCCTGATTCTCAAGCACAGTCCCCAGAAATGTCCCCGATTTCAGTGTAACAGGATGGAGTGATGAAGTTTAGCGCAACAAAAAGGTATTGACCCGGTCCTGTTGCTGTCCTGACATAGAAGAGCTTTGCTGAACGCACCTTCCCCGCCCCATCGGCATCGCAGTTTACACAAAACAAACCAACCCCAGGCAGAGATTCTGCGCTTAACAATATCTAGTTTCGACATTACAGTCAGGCAGTCGTGTAGACAGCTCAGGGGTCTGATCAGGTAGTGACACAGTGTACCGTAATGCTCTGAATATCCATGGAGCGGAGCGGCTTCATTGCTTACCAAAGTCGTACTTACACATTTTAACAGATATTTGAGCGGATTGTGCCACATAAAATCGCTCAGTAAGCACAACTGTAATAGTATATAACGTGCACCCTACATTTTTGAGAAGATTTAAAGATTTTAAGTGCACCTTATAGTCTGAAAAATACAGCATCTTATTTTAGGGGTCAAAATACTAATAATCTTATTTAGCTGCTCAAATCAAGGACAAATACACTAATTTCAATAAAATCTGACTTACTTTTAGTTCCCTTTTTGCAGTGCATGTGTCTGTTTTATTCCAACGGGAAAACTCATCTTAACTTCTTCCTGTTTAAGGAAAACGTTTGGTTCCTCCGTCTCAAACTGACCTGGTAGCCTTCCTGCAGCCAGAGCGTCGCCTGGCAGATGTCCGTTCATGCCGTTGGACGGCAGGTTAGCCATATGTCCCAGCATCCCGCTGCGCATCTCCAGGTCGGTGGGATAAGGTCTGCGCGGATCACCTGGGGGGGGGCGACACTCTGGTAAACAACCTCAGACGCATAACCAGACATCCACGGGCCCTTAGCGGGCCCCTTCAAGTGACTCTGGCTCTCACCTGGCACCCAGTTGAGCGGAGCACACACAGCATTACTGGCGCTGATTCTGTGAGCGTACTTGATTATTTCTTCTGAAGATATACTTCCTGCAGAGAACAAAGAGGCATGTAGAGTCCATGCAGGAGCAGGCAGGAAAAAAACACAGAGATCAACGTGCCTGATGTTCACCGAGCTGTTCGTTTACCTTTTCTGGCCTTCTCAATGGATTTCAGTTTCTCTTTAGCCTGGTAAACAGCTGTGGCCTGGACACACAGAGGAAAACCAGTTCACATCAGAGGAGTGAGGAACACCATCAGAGAATTACAACGTTTCAGTAGGGCTGGACGATAATTCAATAACAATATATATCGATCGATGTGTGGTGCGATAGGAAAAAACAGGGTTGATAAAACTTCGATAGACAGTTTTCTATCCTTCCTTTCAGCCTATCATATTAGTTGATGCTACAGTCATTACTTCCTCTCAACCAATCGTAATAGCGGACCCAGGCACGCCGTCACAAAGCGCCGCCCTCTCAAACCACAACACAGAGCACGTGAAAATGTCGCAGCAAGGAGCGGCGGAGGAAATTGTTCCAAAACGAGGTTTTACTAGTTCGCCAGCCTGACAGAAATAAACCACAGTGATTTGTTAAACTTGCAAGGAACCGGTAAAAACAAAGTCTGGTAACGCAACCAACTTGTTTCATCACGTAAGCCGCTGACACCCGCAGCAGCGCGAGCCTTTTTAGCCCCGCGCTGCTGCGGGTCATCTTCTTAGGAATCTTCTGGAAGTTCTTCCAAAACAAAGCAGGTATAGCAGCTAAACTAGGCTCCCTTCTTTGTGATAAAATGGTATCGGTATATTTATTTTGGTCATTTTACTGGTCACTTTAGTTTATTCTTTGTCAGTATTTAATAACATAACTCAGGTCTCTTAAGTTATTTTTCTTTAAAAAAATGCTGTTATGGTTAAAAAAGTTGGTTATAAATAGATTTAATTGGAATTCTGTGTTTGTGTTCTTTATTAAAATTAAATAATTTAGCAATATCATAAAATGTCCAGGCAGAGCTGCACATAAAATATGGTTTTAAATATTTTCAATAATTATCAATATCGATCAATATGCATTTTTTTTTAATCGATAAGCTTTTTTTCTATATCGTCCAGCCCAACGTTTCAGCATTACTCCTTCAGCAGACATTGAAAGCTGAAACATATCTTCAGATCTAGTCAAGTATCACAGAAAAATGAGACCCAGTACTTATTTATGTGTAAAATAGCCTGTGTGGCTTATGTACATTTAGGAAATCACGCTGCATTATCATCATTACAGATCCTGTTGGTCATTAGCATCAAGCTGTGCAGTGTGCATGTGTGGAATGACTGTTCTGCAATGGTCCCAGAGTTTTTATACACCAGGGATCAGCATCAACGGGCCCACCGTCAGGACCGCTTTACTATTAGTATCATCAAGAAAGTCAGGACCAAAGAACTGCTCCCCACCAGGATGTGTTCGGCTTCCTTCAGCTGTTTCTGCAGCTGCTGGATGTCGCTGTCCCTCTTCTCCACCTCCTTCTCCAGGAGCTGCATCTCCTGGTGAACCTTGCCCTGCTGCTGGGCCACCTCCATCAGCTCCTGGAACTCCTTGTCCCTCTGCACGAGCAGCTCCAAGATCTGAGGACAGAACATTACCCGTCAGAAATATTTACGGAGGAAATGTGCCAACCCAGAGCGGGACAACAGACACGACGTGATTCTACATCGGAGCTGATGTATGAAGACGGTTAGATAGTAGATGAGGCCATGTCCCATATCTATGTATGTCACATCCTGACATGCATAGATATGGGAAAAGGGATGGATAAGTGCAACGGTCAGATTTTACAGAGGCAGCATGCTCACTTAGTCTTGGACAACATGCTACAACACAATCTATCGGATAACATCCAAATGCTGACACATTTTCCACTGATGACATGTGAGGAAATGTGCAGCAAAATGCTAATGATCATTCCTTTTTCCCCCACTAAACCCATCAAGAGCCTCAGCGCTGATAAACATGTACCATTTCTCTGGCTTGTTTAGATTATAAATGTTAATGTATAAGTGAAGCAACCTTTTTATTCACCAAGTGGAGCTCGCTTCTGGGGAAAAGAGGTAGAGTTTAACCGCCGACAGCGTGCGGTAGCTTTAACGAGACCTTTAGCAAAATGTTAAAGTGGGTCAAACTGACCAACTTGTCTAAAAACAGATTAACCCGAGCTGATCTATAAAAATGTTAAAAGTGGAACAAAAAAGCAGCAGCAATCAAGGGACACGAGGGGAAAGAACGGTTGATATTTCTCACTTCCTGATCAGAACCAAAATAACAGCCTTCTCCAGACTTTTCTTCTTCTCTTCATTTTGGCCTTTTATCACAACCTCTCCTGTGTTTACCACACGAAAAGTACATGAAACCTGCTTCTCGGAAACTAAACATCTATTGGTTCTTTTTTCCCCATAATGCACAGTTGCACCTTTTGTAAAAGTTAAGAGTTTCCGTCGGAGGCTTTCTGGTTTTTACTTCAGGCTGACACAGGGGGTAAACCACCAGCAAATAAACAGGAAGCTAAATTGATCTGTTTTGTCCCTTTTAAGAGTCCAGTTCCATCTGTCGTTGAACGTGTTGCAGTAGGACATGTCGATAGTCTTCTGGAAGTCTCATAGTGAAGGTGAGGGACCACACAGAGATCGACAGTCACAGCTAGTGACGCTAACTACGCTAGCTGCTAATAACAGGACAGTTTAAAACAGTGCCGTCTCATCCTTTTCCCTCAACGGCCAAAATCACCAAGCAGTACTCACTGTACACAAAAATTTTATTCTTCTTTTAAAATATGCAAAAAATATATATTTTTTTTATTATTATTATTTTTAAATGACTAAAACAACAACATTTAAACCACCAAGGAGCACCAAGCATTAAAGGGACAGTGTGTAACTAATTGGGCTTTTAATTAGCAAAAATCAAGTACTGCTTTTATAAATACATTTTCTGGCAAAGTCTAATAACATCACATAATCTCATCTCATAACTTGAAATTAGCGGTTTATAAATACATAGGTGTCGGTGCACTCATTGGGAGGCGCCATGTTGCCATTTATGATTTCTGCAGCAGAAAGGGGACAAACTTGTCAGCCATATGCATTTTCCCCATTTGTCTTCTATATGCTGGTGGAGGAGTATAAACAAGCAAAGACGACCGTAGATCATTCTATTTGCTGTTTCTGCTGAAATGGAGGACCATCAATACTCTTTGCCCAGCGAGAGGGAAGAGAAAGTAACCAAGAAAAGTAATAACCAAGAGAAAATGAGAGTCTATACCGGCACAGCTATTATTACCGGGTGGAGATAATTCATGATGGAGCGGGGATTTAAATGGACGTTTAAACGGAGGTTTGGAGGCTTTCTGCTGGACAGGTTAGTTAATTCAATATAACAGTGAAGTTTATTTTGGCTTTACGTTAGAAACACGGCAGTATGGTCCAGCAGCTACTCTGTCCTCTCGGCAGTGACTGCTAGTTTGTTCATCTTGTCTCCCTCTCAGGGAGAATGTTTGTAAGCAGAGGGGCCAGATGTGATATTTCACTGTGTCTGTAGAGCAGCAGCGCGGGCAGGTCTCTTTACTCGTGTTTATAGATGCTTATTTTAGAACCTAAATAAGCAGCTGCACATTCAGAGACGAGCTAAAAAAAAAAACTGGACTCATGGAATTGACAAGTGACTTTAGAAAAGAAAAACACAAGCAGACTTGGCAACGATGCCAAAAAACATTTCACACAATGACTATTAGCAGTAGCTAATATATGGGGGACATTTTGTCACATTTATAATATTAAGCGCTTCTGTAGTAGTTATTACGCACTTAACGCGAGGTTGTTGTAATTCATTCCCCAGTGGGAAAATCTTACGCACTGAGGCTTTGAATGTAGCTATATTTGGGCTTCTCGAATTTGTGAATAATAAGGCCATGTTGACACAACATCATTTTTTGGTGACAACGGAACAATCTGCTTGCATTTGTACCGTTCCGGAGCGTAATGATTCGAAAACAGCCCGAATAACAAATAAAAGTTGCAGGACGGCGGCCCTTGGGTGAGCGGAATCGAGGACAGACGAGAGAACCAGAACGGAAGCTGCCACCGGTTTGTGATCGGCGTGCAAATCTGACATGATTGATCTGACTGAAGCCAACAGGACAGGTTATCCCTGACAGCAACTGATTCAAAAATCCAGCACGTATTACACCCTGCCCCCATTCTATGCAAGGCAGCACCATTCATTAGGGCCGGGCGATTTGGCCTAAAATCAATATCATGATAAATTGAGCAGTTCACCTTTATGACGATAAATGGACAATTACACAATTCAACACAACAACGACGCTCTATGTCTATACCATTACATACCTAGTTACAACAACTGAAAATTATTCAGCAATGTAACTCCTAAAAGCTAACAACACAATCCTTCTCCCACATAAGTTGAAAGCTTCTGGTGTTTTAAGTCGAATGGCTGAAAGGTTAGTGAGCTAAAGCCGGACATGTAGGACTGCCTCTGTCCCATAATAACACAGGAAACTGCATTTAAAGTTTGCTCACACTGCTCTGTAACTTTAGGGCAATTCAATAAGATCACTGCTTTATTTTTACTTGAAGCATTTTATTGTTAAAACGGGTACATTTTAAACTCGTGAACAAACTAAAAATAAAACATGCTGCTCTTACAGTTCTGTAACATTGACTCCTACTATATTTGTTACCTGTGTGTCTTCTCCAGGCTGGGGGAGCTTCTGACTTCTGGACAGAGCCAACATCTCTATCAGCTCCCTGAAATAACAAAATAAAGAAACAAAAAAAACATTGGAAAACAGGTTAATGTTGTCAACCTAGAGAACAGACCTCGGCATACGGCTGCTGCGGTTTATCCGTCCCATTTAAGAAGCGACGGACACGTTATTATAAAGCAGACTTAAATGTTTAAACGAACAGAAATGACTAGATTGTTATTTTTATTCGCTTCTGCAACAGAAAGCCCGGCATAGCTGGTTCTGACCTGCCGAGCCGACACACCTAAGCGGTTTATTCCGCGTTTAAGTGAATTAAAAAAAACGCAAACAAAACAAATTAACAACAAGGATTTCAACTTTACCGGGATAAAACCTCTAAGTCATCCAACACAGCCAGCAGACGCTCCTTCGTTGATTTCTCTGCTAGCGTCGCCATGTTGGCTTCTCTCGTCGCGATGACAGGATGTGACGTCACTAACTCCACTTTGTTTCTTTTCGTCTTGCTTAACTACTGCGCCCCTAGAGGTGATAATAAGGTATTACAGAAAACAGTTAAACAACCTGTTGTCGATGGCTGCTCGCTCGCTGTGGAGCAAAGCAGTCCTGGGTGAAAGTTAGACTACATCTACAAATTATATTTTATTTGGCCTCAGGAGTTTAACACAGTTTTAGTTTTAATACTGAAGAACAATTACAATTGTTTTATTGGCTTTTAAGGCTTTTTACAAGCAAATACATCTACTGTATACCAAGAATAAACAGATATAGTGTTGCTGACACTTCTTTTTCATAAATTGTGAAGTCTTCTACCTTCAGAACCAGATTCAGATTGTGACTGACTTTCCTAATTTGTGTAAGATCACGAATCAAGAGTTTTTATTGTCATTATGGAACAATAACATTGTATCACTGCAGATCACTGCTGCCTTATTCCACCTGCAATCGCATTACACTGTCGTAAGCTGTAAGCAACAAAATTTCGTTCTGTATGCACTCTGTACATACAAAATGACAATAAAGTTGTCTAAGTCTAAGTCATTTTAGTGAAACACCTCAGAATTCACAAAATACTTTGCACTAGTCTTCTGCTGCTGTCCAGAGGGCTAGTGCAAAGTGTACCTTTCTTTGCATGTAATGAGTTCTAACACGAGAAGATGATTTCGAGCTCATCTGTCACTCTCATATAGCAATCACCCTGCTGATTGGATTAACAGAGAAATTACAAGTGGATTCTTTGACTGCTCCGCCCTTGCTACTACTTCTACACGAATAGGGTTAGTTCCAAACTTTAATATGGCTACGAGTGGGTTTTTCATATACAAAGGGATCGGTTATAAAATAAATCTTCATATGTCAGGTTTGATGAGTTAGGAGCAGGACCGAAACACAGCCAAGAGCTGGGAAGCCGCATGATGAATGAGGAAACCGTTTATTGACATAAAGACAGCTTACAAAATACAGGGATGACAGGAACCAGGAGCAACGTGACGCCACCAATGAGACCAGAGCAGAGCAGGCTGACGAATGAAGACGAAGGCCCTGACAATGAATGTGACGAAACTGGCTGAACTTGGAGGGGAGGAGACAGAAGGGAGAGCAGGTAGAGCAGATTACACAGGTGAACAGTTAGGAGAGGAAGGACAATGGACTGGCAGGGACTGGAGGATAAGAGAATCTAACAGGGAACATGAGTACGGCCAGATCTGAGGGAAAAAACCTAATTCAGGAAGAGCAAGCAGAAATAGAGATCCAACAGAATAACATGGAGAACAGAAGCTATACAAGAATAAGTGATTAACATAAAAAATCAACTGAAACTAAAACAATTAAAACCGCAAGCGGTGATGAGCGGCCCTCGCAGCCAAGCGCCGCTCTGGCCTATGGGCCACCGTGGGGGTACGCACACCTCCCGCCACCAGCCACCGCAGAAGTTGTCACGCATTTTCCTCGCCCGTCCACCATGCAATACACACGTACGCGTTGGGCAGCGCTCCCCCACGACTCACAAAAAATCTGGTGCAGATCGGTCGATGCACCCAGGAGACACAGCCATTGAATAATGATAATGCATTTGGCCACCGGGCCAGACTAAATCGTTCGGCGGGCCAGATCCGGCCCGCAGGCCGTACGTTTGACACCCTTGGTTTAAACACTAGTACACAAATTTAGTCAAAGGTATCTTACTAGCTGTTAATCCAGCTTCATGTGAAAAGTTAACAAAACCTTTATAGTTATTTAAAGTTAATTATTTCATGTGTTTAAGGGTTTCGTTTCTTGCATTAAGACAGCTTTTATGAAAGTTTGACAGTTAAGTGGGTGGATACACACCCAAAAGTAATAATGTAAAAGTAACACTTTAGCAATTGTAATATTGCTAAAATAACACGTTAGCAATATTCCACATGTGTATGTTGTGTACAAACTTTAGTAATTTCTAACAGACCACTTCACTCTCAGAAAGCAGGTCTGCTGGTGGTTCCTAAAGTCTGTAAAACCAGAATGGGAGGCAGATCCTTTAGCTATCATGCTCCTCTCCAGTGGAACCAACTCCCAGTTTTGGTACGTGACGCAGACACCCTGTCTACTTTTAAGACTAATCCTAAAACTTTCCTTTTTCCATCCATCTATCGTCTTCTGCTTATCCGGGGTCGGGTCGCGGGGGTAGCAGCTTCAGTAGGGAGGCCCAGACGTCTCTCTCCCCAGCAACTTGGGCCAGCTCCTCCGGGGGAATCCCAAGGCGTTCCCAGGCCAGCCGGGAGACATAGTCCCTCCAGCGTGTCCTGGGTCTTCCCATGGGCCTCCTCCCGGTGGGACGTGCCCGGAACACCTCACCAGGGAGGCGTCCAAGAGGCATCCTGACCAGATACCCGAGCCACCTCAACTGGCTCCTCTGGACGTGGAGGAGCAGCGGCTCTACTCTGAGTCCTCCCCGGATGACTGAGCTCCTCACCCTATCTCTAAGGGAGAGCCCAGACACACTACGGAGAAAACTCATTTCAGCCGCTTGTATCAGGGATGTCGTTTATTTGGTCACGACCCAAAGCTCGTGACCATAGATGAGGGTAGGAACGTAGATCGGCCGGTAAATCGAGAGCTTCGCCTTTTGGCTCAGCTCTCTCTTCACCACAACGGATCGGCACAGCGCCCGCTTCACAGCAGACGCTGCACCAATCCGCCTGTCGATCTCCCACTCCATCTTCCCCTCATTTATGAACAAGACCCCAAAATACTTGAACTCCTCCACTAGAAGCTGGCTTCTGAGACCTTCCTTTTTGACAAAGCCTATAGTTAGAGTGGCTCATGTTACCCTGAGCTACCTTTATAGTTATGCTGTGATAGGCTTAGATTACAGGAGGACATCAGGGCCTATATTTCTCACTCTACCTAGTTCTACTGTTCTCCAGTCTACTGTTCTCCAGTTTTGCATCACTGTTGTCATTACAGCTTTTAACTTTTTATTCTCTCTCTTTTTTCTTAATAGTAAGTACACCTGGTCTGGCGTTCTGTTAGCTGTGGCATCATCCAGGGAAGACAGATCACCCGCTACTACCATCTAATGTAGAACAGATTACTGGATCAATGTGTGCTTTTTTGTCTCTCTTGTTGTGTCTCTGCTCTGTCTTCTGTAACCCCCAGTCGGTCGAGGCAGATGACCGTTCATACTGAGCCTGGTTCTGGTTCTGCTGGAGGTTTTTCCTTCCCGTTAATTGGGAGTTTTTTTCCCGCTGGCGCTTCATGCTTGCTCAGTATGAGGGATTGCTGCAAAGCCATGGACAATGCAGACGACTCTCCCTGTGGCTCTATGCTTCTCCAGGAGAGAATGCTACTTGTCAAGACTTTGATGCAATGAACTGGTTCCCTTATATATGATTTTTTTTACCAATGTATATAATCTGACCCAATCTGTACAATCTGATTGATTTTGACTTTGTAAAGCGCCTTGAGATGACATGTTTCATGAATTGGCGCTATATAATTAACATTGAATTGCATCATCTCTTTAGACCAAGTAAACTATCACATTTTATGAGACAGTTATCTCATTTTAAAGATATAATCATCTAACGTTATTACTCTTAGCAAGTTAAAGCTCCATAATAATTTTAGACCAGGTTTTAGTTCCACTCTTTTATTATGCACATCTAGGCTACCTATAAATATAAAGTATGGCATGGCAAAAAACATTTTCAACAAAAGGCAATTTTAGTAATTGCCTTGCAATTTTATATCTAAGCATTAAAAATTATATTATTTCACCAATTTTCACAGCAAGATGGAAATAACGACTATCCAACATTTTAAGATTTTGTAAAAACTTTTTTCCTTTTTTTACCTACCTTTTAAAATTAATACTTGTTTCTACTTCTCCAAAATTATACTTCAAGAAAACTATTGTGCTGTCCTGGGGCCATATGCAGCTAGACAGCTAGGACAAAAGTTCCCCACACAAAGCTTCCTTTTCTTGCGTTGTCTGAATAACCTTTGTTCCCAAACCTGGCTTTAAACATTGTTTTTGTAAAAAGACAAATATTTCTCCAAGGCAGAAGCGTGTAGAACAAATTCAACTTCAACATTAGCAGTTTCCCTATAGCTTCATCGCTGAAAAGCAGCTTTTAACCGGAGCAAAATACGTCAAAGATCTTTTTTTAGGGTGAGAGCACTCACTATGTCACGTAATTCACATAGAGATCTAACAAAGTTGTGATGTCTCACTCTGATTAAATATGTTAAATAAAACCCAAAACTTTTTTAACTGTTTTTGCCTTGGATTTCCTCTGACTAAGAATTAATTTATATCTTATTTATGTATTTATGTATTCACGACATGAATTCCTTGCTGTCTTAACAAAAGGCAGAACAACTATAACGTTACTTTCTATAATTATTACAGGTTCTGCTGAGATGTCAAATTCTGGAGAGTGCTTAGACACCCTGACACACAAATATGGATTAACTTCATTTCAAGTGCACTCGTGAACTTGTTTTAGTTGATTTAGTTTTCTTGATGTACTGTAGAGCGTGATGAGGTCTGTTGTGGTATTGTGTGCACTGGATTGAGGGGACAGTTGGTGTTGTCTGTCAAACCCAATCTTCTTAAGCTGCAAATTCAGTATAGTTACAAGATTTCTTGCAACCTTACATATGGAACTAGTCTAAAAAATAAATTATGCATTTTATTGTAAATATAAAATACTTAAAAACAAGATAAACATAGAGTATACAAATGTTTACAAATAATTATAAACATTGTTTTGCTTTGAGTCAAGCTCCAGAAAAATATTTTACAATTCTTTTTAAATCTTTATTGTGCTCCGCTCCGGCCTATTGGCCACCGCAGGGGTTCGCGCACCGCCAGCCGCCAGCCACGGCAGAAGCTGTCACGCATTTTCCCCGCCTGTCCACCGGGCAATACACACGAAGGCATTGAGCAGCGCTACCCCACGACTCGCAAAAAATCTGGTGCAGATCAGTTGATGCAGCGAAGCATTTGGCCACCGGAGGCAGTGGCGACCCACCAGCTTAAAATCTATGTATTGACATCTTAAAAATGGTCTTATAGCTTAAAAGATCATCCTGTTTTGGTTGATTGTGTAGCCGAATAGAAGAGATATTCTCACAGCATTAAATAAGCCCTTTGACTTTTAAAAATGTTGTCCTTCTAAGGTAATTTTAAGTTACTTTTTATTAAATTTGTCAATATCCTATGGAAGTCTGGACATATGGCAGCGGCGTTTAAAGTGACTTCGCCACGCCACCACGCTGCCCCGCTCCATCAAATCCAGTTGATTTTGTAGCCGAATAGAATAGAAGTTCTCAAAGCATTAAATAAGCCTTTTGACTTTTAAAAATGTTGTCCTTTTAAGGTAATTTTAAGTTACTTTTCATTAAATTTGTCAATATCCTATGGAAGTCTGGACATATGGCATCAGCGTTTCAGGTGACTTCGCCACGCCACCACGCCGCACTGCTACATGGAATCCAGTTGGGCCTGGAATCCACAACACACTAACATGTCTTCTGTTTCTAAACACAGTCTCATGTTGATTAGCTCAGAGGGGTAACATAGCGACTGTTAACAATAAAACATGACACTTCCTGTTGTCAAGGGGCGTGGCCTAAGCAATGTCATCATTTGACCATTGGATATTGTAGGAGACCTGATGATGATCAATCACAGAAAGTTTGGTGCCTCTGTGTGTGTCTGTGTAGGAGATATAACAGTTTTATTTTTTGTGGCGAGTAGGTGAACTTTGACCCCTGCTAACGCCCCTTCAAAATGCTCAAAAACTCACCGTTTTGATAACGTTTAATTGGCCATGCCTTATGATCAGACTGACCGAGTTTCAAGCCGCTCGCTAAAAATCCCTAGGAGGGGTTCGATCAAATACCAATGCTGTAAACATCAAAAATGGGGTCAAAATACGACCTTCAATCTAAAATGGCCAACTTCCTGTGATACTTGCATTAATTGTAAATTCTGAGTGTCTTGTTCAGTTCTACAACTATACCAAATTTCATGTCTCTACGATGAAGTAAGTGAATAGCAAAGGGTCCTTTGAAAATTGCTAGGTGGCGCCGTTGAGGCATTAGGTCACGCCCACCAAAGTTTGTTATGGATTCCTGTCGGGGGCTAGATAAGGATGCATCCAAGTGAGTTTTAAGCAGCTCGGCCCAAAAATGTGGAATTCAGAGCCAAACGTATGGCAGCGGCGTTTGAGGTGACTTCGTCACGCCGCCACGCTCCCCTGCTCCATCGAATCCACTTGGGGCTAGAATCCACAACACAACAACATGTCTTCTGTCTCTGGACACAGTTTCATATTGATTAGTTCAGAGGGGTAACATAGCGACCGTTTACAGCAAAACATGACACTTCCTGTTGTCAGGGGGCGTGGCCTAAGCAATGTCATCATTTGACCATTGGATATTGTAGAAGACCCGATGATGATCAATCACAGAAAGTTTGGTGCCTCTGTGTGTTTCTGTGTAGGAGATAAAACAGTTTTATTTTTTGTGGCGAATAGGTGAACTTTGACCCCTGCTAACGCCCCTTCAAAATGCTCAAAAACTCACCGTTTTGATAACGTTTAATTGGCCATGCATTATGATCAGACTGACCGAGTTTCAAGCCGCTCGCTCGAAATCCCTAGGAGGAGTTAGATCAAATACCAATGCTGTAAACGTCAAAAATGGGGTCAAAATCAGACATTCAGTCTAAAATGGCCGACTTCCTGTGATACTTGCACTATGACATTAATTGTAAATTCTGAGCGTCTTGGTGAGCTCTACCAATGTACCAAATCTCATGTCTCTACGATGAAGTAAGTGAATAGCAAAGGGTCCTTTGAAAATTGCTAGGTGGCGCCATTGAGGTATTTTTCTTTTGATTTTTGTGGCGACCTTAAAATACAAAATTTTTAAACAGTCTTCATGCATCCGCCAAGTTTGGTGAGTTTTTGAATATGATAAAGCCCTCAAAAAGGCCCCTGTTTGGGGTGGCAGATTAATAATAATAATTAAACACTACAGATACAATAGGCCTTCGCAGCGCTTCGCTGCTCGGGCCTAATAACCGAAACAAGGATCAAAGGAGAAACAATACTCAAAGTGCAAAAACCCAAACAGACTGCAGGATTCGCAAGGAGAACTATAAGTAATTAAACTCCTTGACGATAATTTGAACTTTGTTCAATTAAATTTTAAAAGAAACATTTCTTTGTCACTTTGTATGATCTGACAAAAGGATTCTCATTTCCCGGTCCATTTCACTTTGCTGGGGCCCGGGTAGTGTTTCAGGAGACGGCAGGAGTAGGCTGATACAGACCAGGATGAAACTCTCCACTGGGTTGAAGGTCCAGCTTTGGAGTCAACATCTTTTCTAATATTGAGTTACAATAGTGCTCGTTAGAGCCAATCTCAAGTTTCCCAGCCCTTGTGTGAGAAACTGTGGTGTGGCATCTCACACAGATAACACTTGGTCTAATCAGAGTAGAACAGAGCCGAGCAGATGAGAGAGCTTTGTATGTTCTGTTCTCTCTTTGCAAGGATCAATATAAGTGCTGGTTGAGTGAAAAATCCCAGATCTCGTTGTTAACTGAGAGTATAACATTTTTATTTCCTTTAATCATTTTTACCACAAAAACTGAAGCTAAGTGTTAGTCTTTAGTGTCTTCATAACCCATTCCCTAAAAAAAAAAAAAAACCTTTATAATAATTTAGAAACAAAGAATATCAATTATTGCATTTCTTAGAAGAGTGATCTGCTATTCTTTTCCTGTTGAATCGACCATTTAATTGGCTCAACAGTGTTTTGGCAATTACTACTCTCCTCTCACTGATGCACCATATATGTGGGAAACAGATCACAACGGCACGCTAATCGGAAATAGTCCCTAAACCTTGTCACTGGAGCCACAGCTTTGCAAGTGGAATGAGGCCGAGCACTCTTCTGCTGACATACCTAATAAGCAACCTCAGGTAAGAGCCATTGCATTTGGTGATGGCACATGTATTGCCAGAATTAAAATACACTTGTGATCAAAATGTAGAGACTGGAGAAAAACAAAACACAGATATTCACATTTTGCACCAGTTGTAAAAACATTTTTAAAGAACAAGTAGGAGCAAGCGACAAAACAGAGTTAGATAGAGGATTATTAAAAAACAACCTTAAATTCAAACATGCTGTTTATCAGATGATCAAAGGGTTAAGACAGGATTTTACAAAGCTTAGCCAGTCCAGGCCCCCCTGGACACAGGACAGGTATATGATGTATTATTTACCATGTTTGCAGGCTGCTTCTCTTTTGCCAAGATAAAATACTAAATGCTGCGCTCTGTTTTGGGAACCCTGGGAACTCTCGTACGATTGGCTCAGGAACCAGGAAGTAAACAAGGGCAACACTCTGAACCAAAGTTGTTCCGCACCTTACCTCTAGGTTTGAAAGGGGAAAAAAAGTGACTAAGACATTGTTGATGGAGAGGACCGATTGTTTATGGAGAACGTTACTTCCATCCCAGGTGAGAAATGACAACGATTTTGATTAATTTTGCAGTACATTTTTTACTTATTTTTCCTTTAAACTTGGTTAAATACAGCAATTATGATCCAAATCCTGTTCTTACAGCAGAAAGTAAATATTGTTCAAGTCTTTTTTTTATCTGAGCTCAAAATGCAGATGAGAACGCTGTCATTGGTCTGGTCCGAGACAGTGGCGAGCCCACATATTTTTGTCCACCCTTTTCCATCCATCCAGGACCTCCTGTATGGATGGACTCTGCAGACTATGCAGACCTAATCGTTTGTTGCAGTTTGGACCTGTCCTGTTTTGTGGATGAGCCGGACCACACAGCGATGGACAAACACAGGACAGAGTGAATGACGGCAGTGCAGAAGATGACTAGCAGCTCCTGTGGAAAGTTGGACTTCATGAGATGCTGAATGAAGCACAGTGTCAGCTGGGCCTTCTCTCTATGTGTGAGGACCATCTCAGGTCCGGACAAAGGGTGGTTTCTAGGAATCGGATACAGTAGACACTGTGTTGCTGGGGACGGTGAGGGGAGGCAGTGTGGGAGTTCTTGCCCGGACATCCACAGTCTTCTACACAGTCTGTGGTTCGGACCACACCAGTGGAGCAGCCGATCCACATCCTGTCATTTCTGCAGACCCCACATATACTGGACACACAAACTGTCAAGACTTTTACCCTCAGGTCGGCGCCACAGGGCCAGTTTCATCCCCCTGGCTGACAATCTGATGAACAAAACGGACAACTTACAGCCTGAGTAGTCAGCAACACAGCGGTGAAACAGAATGAGAATATTTGCTCCACCTGCCTTTTTTCTTTACATATATAAACACACACACACATGTACATACTGCCGCTTACATAATTATACCTAACCTAACATATTTTTGGTACAAATGGAACCCCATACTACTGTTGTTCCTTGATTGTGCACATAGTCGTGGTCAATAAAGCTGTTTCTGTTATTTCAGAAATAAATTTCCTAACTTGATGCCTCACATGCAAAGTCCTTTCTAAAGTCTGTGATTCACACATCCCTTTCTTACAAATAAATCTGAAATTGTTTGTATGATTAGAATATTGCCTGTGAAGTGGGTCTAAGGTTGAGCAGGTGAAAAAATAATACAATATAATTGTTTGTGATTTTAACATGGAAACCTTACCATAGTAAAAACAAGAGCTTAAAAAATGAGTCATTCCTGTGTAGCCCCGCAGTTCTTGCTGACCACTTCAAAAACATGTTAAGGCAGACAAAAAATAACATTAGAGGCAGGTTTATACACAGTTTTTGGCCTTTCACGAGAAATGGTTTCAAACTTTAGAATGGTTAATTAACATCCTGCCTGTAATGTTCAGTGATTTGTCAACTGTAACATAATAAACAATAATATATTTCACTTGAAGGCTCCTTTCCAGCTGCTCAAGGTCAAAGAGCAGGAAAAGATCTTCTCTTCTTCTGGCATAGTTTGTCTCTGGTTTCTGTTTCTGTGTTGAAGCTTTACTTTGTAGCAATAATGGTCCACTCGCACCAAAGGTGATTATACTTTGTATTTTTCTCCGTCTTCAGACTTTGATCGCACCTCAGTTGTGCGGGGTGGGGGAAGGGTAATTTGTGACTGAAGGATAGTTGTCAGAGCGAAAGCAACATTGATATTTGTTCTAAAATCAGCAGGGAGGAGCCGCTGGGTCTCTATTATCTCCAAATAGCAGCTCCAGTTTATAACATAATATAGACTCAGATAAGAACACAGCAAGCGTGTGAATGATCTCAACTGGGCCTAAAAGTAACCAGCTAAGCCGCCGGCGCATGCGCAGTGCTGACAGTCCGTCTGGGAAGTTTCGTTTATGCTCGGCGCCAGGTCGCTATAAAGCTCGCGTGTTGACAACCACACGATTTCCGGATGCTTGTAGGCTAAATAAAAGCACGAACAAAACGAAAAGCAGACAGGTTACATTGTGAATCTGCGGAGAAGAACAAGAATCAAACAAATACGATAAAAACAACAGACTCTTTGTTTGAACTTGAGCCACGCCCCCATTTATTATGCGTGTAAATCTTTTCAATCGCTGTGATTTCAACTTGCTTACATGCGAGGGATGTTCTTCAAAAACAGGGTACATTTCAGTTATATTCAAGATCAGTTTAAAAATTAAACAGAATAAAAATAATAAAACCCCAGTATCAGCCCTAATTACTTTTTGAAGGGAACGATTGTATTTTTACTACTTGAAATTATTTTGGTGTCTCTATGGACGGCCACTGCCAAGATGAAACTAAAATTTATACTCCAATAAAAGCATAAACATTTGCCGTTTGTTACTGTGTTTACAATTCATTAGCAGTTTCTCACTGTTAATAGTTGAACATATAATTTATTTTTGTTATTACCCCTATCATGGGTATATATATCTGCATTTCTTAGCTCCTTCTTCCACCCTTTTAATTTCCAGAGCTAATCTACTTCTGTCAAAGTTTTAGTATTTGTAGGGGAACCAAAGTGCAGGAAGGAGTCAGGGCCGCATGATGCAGTGGTTGACAGTTTATCAACCAAAAATAGTAAAACATACAGAGTGTAAAGACCAGGAATCAAACAGGATACAGACCAGGCATAGGTGTAGTCATAAAGGTGGACCATTACCACCTTACACCTAATACCATTGTTGACATTACTAGTTGAACCGGTAAAATATGGACTAATAAAGACTAATGCTGTAACTACTCTTATTACTTTTAATAACATTTCTAAAGTAAAAAACAAACTAACAGAAATAGCACCCTGAAATGTTGCTGTTTATTGCCCCCCCCCCCCAAAAAAAAATAAAAATGGAATTTTCACCCCTGCACAGAGGCAGCATAATGGGGAACCTGATAAAGACTGAATGTGAGCTGGTAGACTAAATAGGGAGAAATGTGGGTGACATGATGAAATGTTGGTGAAGTAAGTCGGGGTTGTGGGAGAGAGAGGACAACGATAAGGCTTGGAAGCCAGGAAAGCTGAACCTAAAAAAGCTATGATGAATGAACAGATGTGGCAAAACAAACCCATAGCTAAACTAAAGACAGGCAGGAATATAAGATTTATTAAACAAGAATAAACTACTGAATTTATACTGAGCGGAAAACTAAGTAATGACAAAAACAAGAATCTACAGATAATAAACAATATTAAAGATGTGCAAAACACAAACTGAAAGCAGGATCCACTAGGATCTAAAACAAGTAATGAAAGCCCTGGCGATCCTGACAACTTAAGGCCCCCCTCCCTTTAACTTGACTTGTCGGTGTTGTTCTTTCTTATATCCCTTATTATTGTTTTCTGTTAAATACTTCTTGTCTTTCTTTTTTTTGGTACTTGTAAAACATGGTTTTGCAGTCCAATATATTTAAGATCTCTGGTTAGGTCTTACATTTCATTACATTATTTGGTATTATTTATTTACTTTATATTTAGGGTGCACCAATAATGCTTTGTGAGGAACAAATTTTTTATTCACGTAGAATCAGCTTTTTGGGGTTTGAGATTCTTTTTTCAGTTTGCAAGCTGCAAATTTCTACCATGTTTGTGTCACAACATGTTTTTCTGTGAGAAAAAAACTTTTGGAATTGAGGATTTTATTTTGAAGGTATACCGGAAGTTGCGCCGTAACTCCGCGGACGGTTTAAAGCCCTCGCGGCTCTTATCACAACAATCAGCCTCGGACCAGAGAGGAAAGTGCGACAACTTTGCTTGGGAGCGACGCACGATAGTTTCTTGTTCTTTCATCCGTTTTCGTGCTTGTTTTTTTTGCCGCTGGGAGTTTGCCACCGACGGTTTCAGGATGGTGAAAGTGTCGTTTAACGCCGCCCTGGCGCAGAAGGACGTGAAGAAAGATATCGAAACTCTGATCCCCGAGGACGAAACGGTGAGGAGAGAAAATGGCTTTTTAAGCTCGACACGGTAGCGGAGTTCTCGGCTTTAGAAAGCGGAGTGAAGAGAAACTGTATTTTAACTTGCCTCATATAATGGCGATAGGCCGAAGCAATACATGTAAGTTTATATTCATGAAAGTGCCTACCTTATTGGTTAAAAACGCACCTTTTCACCCCCGGGATCGGAAAACGTTTGAAGTATTTTGGACTCCGCGGACGTTACTTCCTGATTTGGCCTTTAGTGTTTTACTCGTGTTAAAAGACAACAAAGGCACATTTTATGGTTATTTAGTCTCATTCCTCCCTTTTTAGAATGAAATAGTAACTAAAAAATATTTTTTTGTCTTTGAGGGCTAGAACTGGATGGAGGTTGTTTTTTATTTATATATGTATATAGTTAATTTCGCAGCACAAAGGGAAGTCTGGAGGTACTTTTTCCTAGTTTTGTTTCGGATTTTAAGAACTTTGTTTTTTGCCTATTAACTGTTTTTTTGTTTTTAAATCATAATAGACCAAACTAAAACTAAGAAAACGGTTTGGGCTGTTTTACCAAACAGGCTCATAATTGTAGCTGCGTATGTAATTTAGTTTAATATCGCGATATTTAAGTCACGTAAATTACCACAAACCGAAGTTGAAGAAACAACTTGTGGTTTAAAACTAGAAAACTGTGACTTTGTCGAGTTTGTTTAAAATTGTACAATTTCTAATTTTTTTTATTGTGGTTAATCCTCTTGAATGCGCAGTTTTATCCGTTTTTATTTTGTTCAATCCTATTAGATCCTGTTAGAATCCTTTATTCTAACAGCTCTGCTCCATGGCTGTTGGGAGAGACTCTCTTCCTGATAAACAACAGTCGCCTCTAACCGAGTTTCAGCAGGGATCTGCTTGGATTTAGCAGAAGGGTCTGTGTGTTTCACCAGTTGGCCTCAGAAACAAACGGAGCCCCATCAGAGAATACGATAAAGACGTTTTCTGTGCATTTGCCAATTCTTTTCAATAAAACGAGATGCACCAGTCGGGCATCTTTTATTAAATTAATAAATTAAAATACCTCCTCTTATGGTAAAAAAAAAAGTTTCCCATTTACAATATTTCAAAAATGTATTTTTGTATATATTCATTCTTCATGTAAAGCCAATGAGTGCATTGGCAAAATAAAATCCAGATTTTTTTTTTAAAAAAATGTAAATTTATTTTTATTCTTTACAAAAATAAAATCTTCATAAATTGTAAATTCAAATAAATCGATTTATTCGATAAATCGATTAAATGGCTAGCCCAACCAACACCCAAGGGGCGCGTCTTATTCGTTAATTGTGGCGTAGCCAAAAATTGCTGACCTCTGCAACTTGGAAATTGCGTTTTTTTTTTTTTTTTAAATTGTCATCATTTTGCAAACGCAATTAACTGCCCAGCCCTACTCTTATCTTGCATCTTCTTAAAGAAAAAAAAAAAACCTCCAAATTTTTAAAAAATTCAATATATCGCCCAGCCATACCTGACTTTATTTTTTTTATTTTGATACTTTTGATGAGCAGGAAAACGAACATCTGTCTGGAGTCAGCTGGGGTCGCCTGCCTGCCAGTGCAGTTGTAAGACCTGCCACTGCAGCGACGGGCCGTGACACCTTCTGCGAGGTGTTTGCCCTCCAAAGCGGCGGGGCGTGCTGCGTGTGACGTAACTGCAGAGGAGCAGGTTGAATAACCGGGCCTGTCTGAGCAGAGCGTGGTTCTGTTGGGGGTGAAGTTTATCAGAAACGTCTGCGCTCAGCCAACTTCCCGCCCTCTTCTAGAACAGCTGTGTTGTTGTTTTTTTTTAACACAAGCAGAGGAAGTTTTAGCTCTGCGTGCGAGTCGAAGGAACCGAGTCAGCTCTTTGCGGACGCCGTGTTTGCTCGATCGCAGAAGCAAATGTGTGCGTTGGTACGAGTTGGAGAGCACACATTAGCACACGTATCTGCCTGAAGGCTTCTCCAGCTTGGTTATTGGCAGTATGGCTTGGTGGGCTGTGGCCCGCGGTCTGATTTATTTTCAATTTCAGTGGGACTAACCCTTGATCAGAACTCCATGTTCACCGTTTGGGAATTGATTGCCTGCAAACGCAGTACGTTCTGAACTTTGCTGGATTGTTTTTGGGTCGTACTGAACAAGAAAACGTGCTGATCTGCTTCGTTTTAATCTGGCTAATCCAGAATCTTTTAAAATCAGCTTAATCCTCCAAAATACTTAGTGAATTAAATGCTGCGGCCTGTTTTTCAGGGTGTGGATACATTGTTGTAAAATGCTGACTTGAAACAGTCTTGTGAATTGCGTAATGGTTTTAGGTCTGTAAAAGTTTGCATCAAAGAACCAGCTACTGGCATATGTCTGCTGTTTTTGAAAGTGGAAAAACCTTACCGCTACTTTACATTCTAAAACTTCCTTGTACTGCATTAAACAAATTTTCTCTTAATATAGTACAGGCATAGGGAGCCTAAATTCATTTTTATTTAAATATTTAGCAAACATTCATTGCAGTCCAAGCAGTTCCTTACCATACATGATAATAAAATAATGTGCAGCCCTTGTCATATATAAATGTTTAATCACACTTCAACAGAATATTTCACTTTCGAAACAATGTTGCATTAAAATTATGTGTCAGTTTACATCAATATGGACTCACTGAAATCATATTTTCATATTACTGCAAGTACATTTTTTTTTTCAAGAGCAGAAGCGTGCCGTCCCATCTATGCAATCTGTTGCCAAAAAAGACACATTTTGATCATTATCACGACCCAAAATAACACGACAGACTCCATATCCGCCATCACTGATCGAAGCGTTTGATTCGACGTTTTAACGTTACCCTTTAGTTCCGCAGTAGTGCGTGTTTTTGAGCATCGAGTTTGAATTTTTTTTCACGTTGTGAAAACTGCAAAGTAAACTTCCTGAACATGAAAATGATAACCATTGCGTGTTAATTTATCTCTCCTCCATCACTGCTGATACTGCCAGCCTGATCCCCTCTGCCTGGATGGAAACGTCTTCTGCTGCTCCCAAACGGCGCTAGCCCGTAGCGGCCTTGGCTCCGCTACTCTCGTCATCTGTTACAGTTTACATACCAAATAAGAATAATTCTGATGTTGGTGGTCACGTAGAAACCTGACGCTCCCGCTCTGTAACCCGAGTTGCCCTCCGCGTCGTCTCCTGCAAACCCGCAGGTGTAACAGAAGAGTTTTTTCTTTCACTTCCTCTCGAATTTGCCAATCCTTCCCGCGGACCAAAGCGACGGCGTGCTGGAAAACGGGCATCAGGTTCCGCCAGGCGGCGAGCCGGGGTGGACGCTGACCGATTGGCCGTAGACCGTAATCAGAGCAGCTCAGTGGAAACTGTGAGGAGCTGGTGTGGAGAGACACTTCATCCCTGATTCTCTCTGCACCATCCTTGGCTGGAGTCATTTGTCCAGCATATTAAAGACTCCTGTAGTGGCTCCAGAGGATTCCTGAGTGAACGTGCTTAGTGAAGGCTTGTGTTTGGGAGGTGTGCGCTGGATTAGACTTGCCAACGTCAGCTTTCACCCAGGCAGTGAAGCCAGCATCCTTAAGTTAAGTTTGGAGGGTCTATGGCAAGCCGATGAGGCCAATTATCGTCCGTACAATAACGCACAGGTCCAACCCGTATTTTACGCAAGCGTTTTTTACGTCACTGTCACGTTTCCAGCCAGAGCGCGCTGTGATGTAAAAAACGCGCGCACGCGCAAAATACGTGCGGTGGCGTTAATATCAGACTTTATTATTGAACTAAGCAGGATTTAGACAGGATCAGAAAGGAAGGTGCATCTTCTTTCTGCCTTTCCCCAACCATCAGGGACCTCCTGGTTGTTTGGTGCTGCAGTGTTCTTATTGGGTAAAACACCTTTAAATCTAGTGGCTGAGCACATAAAAGACAACCTCCTGATGATATAATATGCAAAAAAACGCCACCAAACGTTATTAACGCCACCGCACGTATTTTACGCGAGCGCGCATTTTTTAAATCACCGCGCGTTCTGGCTGTAAAAGCGCGGTGATGTAAAAAACGTACGCTCGTGTAAAATACGGATTGGAACTGTACGGACGATAATTGGCCTCATCGGCTTGCCATAGGGTTCTAGCTGGGCCGTCGCGCATTCAAGAGCTTAACTGACTTTTCCACGTTGCTCTCAGACATCCGTGTCGTACGGACCTGACCCACACGTCCTAATTTCAGCGTAACAGAGAACCCTGTAGCCGTAGCCCGTTTCCTCCCTGCGTCTATTGATAACCTGACTGCTGACACGCATCCCAAATATGTTCTGGATCTGATCAAACTTCCTGAAACGGTTGCTCTCCTACCTTTTTATAGGCGGAGCACGGTTGCTTTTGAGCCTCGTGAAACGGGACGACTGGCGCTCCAGCTGCTCTCTGTGGGTTCAGATCACACAGACGGGTTAGCTGCAGCAGCCAGTACGGTCTCTCTGGCTGATCTGGACAGCCCGTGGTACGGTTTACTGTAGAATGAGCTCCTGTAAGGCGGAGGCTCTCATTTCGCCGTCCGGCCTCTCAGCCAGGAGAGTTGGCTCTGTGTCTTTCATGCTTTCACAGCCACCAGTGAGGAGGCGGGGTTATCTGATGCATGTGGCAACCATTTATGGATCAGAGCCAGAGAGACCAGCCGTGGTCTCAGATGCTGCTGTTGTCTCTCTGCATGGATCCACTGATCCTCTGTCTCTCTCCTGTTCAGCCTGAAAAACTCTCCCTGGTTTATGGAGCGGTCGTTTATTCCGACTGACTACTTGTTCCTCAGGAAGCTCTGGTGTCACAAACAGCTTCCAGTTTATTTACCGGACGGTTTAGCTGCTCTAGTTTGCCGGAAGGCGGCTTGTCAGAGTAAAATGACTGAGTGATGTTTCCCCACAAACGTCACAGACCTGCTTTAACCCCCAGCTGGGTTTATCCTGAGGTCGGCACAGCGGGGGGGGGGGGGGGGGGTCGGAGCTTATCCACTAAACGGCCTGGCCCAACGGGCTTCTTTTGTTGTTATTGTTATTGTTTTATTCTTTATTGTTCGTAAAGGGCGGCAGGAGCACAAAAATAACAGCAATTTAGAGCAATTAACTTTAATTGTTTCATCAAATCTGTCTTACAGCACATAAAATTGGTTTAAGATGCCAAATAAAATGTTCTCCCGTTTTTCAGTTCCTCGTTTTAAATAAAGATGTGACTTTTCAGACCATGCCTAACAGATATCTTTGTAACTAATCTGTATAATTGTGCCAAGTGATCAGCTCACGTTTGACTCCTCTGGGTTTAAGAATGCTCTGTGCCGTAGTGAGAGGTTTATTTGAAAGAAGCTTCTCTTTATCGCTTCGTATGACCCGACTAAAGTGTAGCTGCACAGTTTTAATTTGTGCGTGAGCCGTTATATTTCCCTTTGCCGCGTCTCAGAAGACGCCATTTCTGACCATATTCTAATCAGTTTGTGTAGTTTTGCCAACCTCTGTATGGCACGGTTGAAATTTAAGATGTTTATTTCCATCTTTAAGACCTATAGCGCTCCGTGTTCCAGACCTTTGTCTAAATGGAAACGGGCGTTCCGTATTTTGACACGAAAATTGGGAGCTTACGATTACGGACGAAACGGATCAATACGGAGCAATACTGCCGGAAACGGTGGGGGCGCTATTGAGTTTGTAGTACAAAATGTCAACAAAATCACAAAGACGGTTAGAATTCTGGGCTTTAAACAACGGCGGGATTGGAGGAACGACTTGCGGAGATTGTCCGCAACTACCCACACACATGATGTGTCGTGTCCGGGGCACAGGGACAAACAAAAAGTTTGCTTACGGAGCAAATACAACAAAATCACGTCTTGGACTGTCGCCATGTTTGATCAGTGAGGAATCATTGGTGCCCAGCACTGCCACCTAGAGGACATATTGGTTATTGCGCACCTCAACGGACGGAGGTATGAAGGAGTCAACGGATAGACCGTACGGACAGAAATACGGACGTGTAGGCCAAACGTAGGGTATGAATGGGCCTTAAGACGTCCTCTGTTATAAAGCAGCTTCTTATTACTCAAACCCTCGTTAAAGAAGCGGTGTTTTAAAGTGATGGCTGGGGAACCGAGGAGCTGACCGCAGACCGGCTGCCTGCATAATTAGACCCAAATATAACAAATTAATATTAGCTTATAATGATTTGTTATATTTGTCTTGGTGAAGAACAGCAAAAAGGAGCATATTCAGCTCAGTAAGGATTTAAAAACTACTCTAACTATAGTTTCCACGCCAGGTCTCTACTTTTGTTTGTTTGCTCAAGCACATTAAGAAAAATCTGAACGATAGAAATGTCACAGTGAGCAAATGTGTAGCATGTTTTATTATTTTTATTTACTTACACAGAGCAGTTTAGTAAATGCTCTACATTTTGATTTTGAGGCTCTCTGGCCGTCATCTCAGGCATGTGCAGCGCTTGGCAAGGATTACAGACTAATCAAGCAGAGACTCAGAGCTTTAGCTGCCTACCACCAAGCGCCGCCGACCACTGAACTCAAGGTGGGGGGGGGGATTAGGCAGACGTGCAGGAACTGAGGCTCAGTCTCCACTTAGTGCAGATTCCTCCTCCAGCCTGAGCGTCCTAATGAGCGGCTCTTCTTACCGTTTGTTAGGCTCCTTAATGCTCGTCCCAGACGTCTAAAAGCCGTCGTTTTCTGATGGAAGGAGGCCGTTTTTGTTCTTTGTGGCTCACTTGAGCTCATCCCAGCGCCGTCTGAAGACAACTAATGGCGTTTGTGGGCGGACAGCTTTTAGTTCTCTTCCCAACAACATGTGGAAATCTGCTTCTTTCCATCTGGAGTTCTGGACCAACAGCGACGGCCCACCCGTCCCGGACAGCGGCACGAGCCCGTCGCCACGGAAACGACCTCGTGTCAGACGGAGCGGTGCCCGGCGCCACCTAGCTGCATCTCTGTCTACGACGGCCCCGTTCACACATGATGGATAAATAAATGAGGCACGGCTAAAATCCAGGAAGGGTTTTCTTGACTCCTAGTCTAGTTGATGGACATTTTGAGAATTTCAAAAGGAATTGTGTAGAATTCAGAAGTGAAACTCTTGTAAAGTAAAAACTTAAATGCGTTATTCCCGTCCAGTAGATTGAGCCGGGCTTCCCTGCTCACAGCTCCAGACGTCGAGCCGTCTCAGCGTTACGCCACTGCTGACTGGCTGGCTTTTTTGGGTTATTTTTCAGCCGTTTGTGGCTTTTCAGACCATTTAGGCAACTTCCTTATTTTGAGAAAACCAAGGGAAGTAGAAACCAATCTGACGCTGACGCATTGAAGCGGAGACCTAACAAAGCAGACCCTGACTTCACTCCCACGTAGCCGTGTGTGCTGGAGTCCAGTGAGCGGATTTAGCGGTGAGGTTCCGGTTTGCGGCTGGATCCCCGTGTTAGTGGGAACCTGGTGGGCTCCCGGCCCCCTCCTGCGTCCACCAGCTCAAACGTGGGGGTTCAGTGACCTGCGGCTGCCTTTAAATGCAGTGAAAGCAGAGTGTGGTAGGAGGAGTCTAAGAATGAAAGTGGAGCTTAGTGAAACGCTTTCAGGAAATCGAAACGAGAAACCAGCTGATTTCTGATAATAAGCCGTTCCTTTAGTTGAGCTTTAACTTAGTTCAGTAATGATTAACACAGTTTATTTCAGTTCTTTCACAAAGCCTTTTGTGTTGAAAATGTGTCTGACGGACTAAAGTCACTGTTGGTAACATTGTAATAAGTAGCAACTAAATGTTTTATGCTAGTGTCATTGGTAGTTATTGAGTGATTGGTGTAATTCACAATAACCGATCAGTGTTACAATAACTATGATAAATGGGGGTGAATAAAGTTTGATTCCTATTAAAAGGCTTTACTGAAAACAAACACCTCCTTTTTTAAGTGTTTCCTGTCTGGCTTTGTAGCAGTAAAACGAAAACTTG
Organism: Fundulus heteroclitus; assembly: GCF_011125445.2. Classification (NCBI taxonomy): domain Eukaryota; kingdom Metazoa; phylum Chordata; class Actinopteri; order Cyprinodontiformes; family Fundulidae; genus Fundulus; species Fundulus heteroclitus. The sequence goes on from NC_046367.1 coordinate 11,069,414, forward strand.
GATAATTAGCCAACGCTTAATTTAGTCCAGGCGCTTCTTTGCGGCGAGCATTTTGCGATATATTACGCTGTGTGTTGTTCAGCCCCAACTGTGCCGTTTTCTCTTGTAGCGCAGTCAGTAAAAGCACTAAGGCAGGAATGAAATCAGCCAAACGTGTGAACCAAACCTAAAAGCCAACAACTGTTTCAACTCCCGTCTAGACGACCAAAACCACACACAGCTGTTTTAAGACAGACCAGTGGAAGGTTGCTCTGTCAGCACAGTATTTCTGGGGGGGGTCATGTTAGAGCTGCATTCATTATGAACCGTTTATTGAATAAAGCCTCTGCTGAATGCAGAAACATTGATTTCTGGGGCTCTGCTGTCTTGTCTACAGCCGGCCCATGTGACCTGGTCCTGGACGCCATGTTTACTGCCGTCTGGCCTTCTCCTCTCTGCTCTTACCATTCATTGTATAGATTTCAGGTTATCTCTCTTGTTTTTCTTGCTAACTTAGATGTTTGCTGCTTTTGTACCTTATTACAGGGCAGGAGCTGTTTTTAAAATGTTTAGTTTAATGTCGTTAACTTTGCTCTAACTGGGCTACTAAGTCACTTCAGCGTGGAGGTGGATTTAGTGTGTGGGTGGTTTTAATTTATCTGTTTATAATACATAAAACCCAATTCTGTCCCGGATTTGATTTCAGAGACAGAATATGTTGATCAGAACGGCTCTAAATGACAATCCTTAAACCATTAGGCTGCAGTGGCCTAGTCCAAGTAACAAGCGATATTTTCCATGTTTTTGTTGCGTCTCAACCTGGGGTTGAAATGGATTGTTTGACGGTTTTTGTTTTCAGAACACGGCGACGGCTTTGGCGGTGGATTGTTTTATTGTGAAGCAATAAACGAGTCGAACAGAACAGCAGAAAACGTTGCCGTGCATAACGGTCACCGCGTCCAAAAGGCCAGACCCAGTGGACTTAGACAGTTAAAAGCAGCTTCAGACCTGTACGCGTTGTTCCTCCAGCGCTTTGCTGCTTTTTACAGCTTCGGCGGTCTCGGCAACCAGGGCGGGCGCGCTGCAGCCGGGGGAACGTTCCTCTCAAAGGCCTGCTGGCTCTTGTTGGAGACGCTTCATGAAAGGGCTGTAAAACAGGAATATGACGGCATCTGGATCCAGAAGCTTCCAGACATGTCCTAACATGGCGCCGCGTTTTAAACGTTCATGGAGGACAGAAAAAATTAAGTTTCCGCTTTATCAAAGCTGATCTAACAATCCGTTGACGTCACATCGTACGGCCTGATCTTTCTCTGCTTGTTTTAACGTTCGTATTGAAAGCAGGTGTCAGGACGCGGCGTGTCCTTCTCTCCCTACGCCAGGGTGGGCTCCTGCTCATCACATCTAATTCTGTGTTTTCACACACAGAAAACATGAAAAGATTCATTTCCAGGAGACAGAAGACGGCGCGGCTGCTTTAGGAGCTCATCCGTCTGCCCCCCCCCCCAGACTGAAGCGGACCCCAGTGGACTTTATATAGTATAGTAACATGTCTGTAGCTGGGCTATGCCTCCATGTTGGACAGGTCAGACCTGTTGCTGTGGCACAAATGGGAGCGGCTCCCCACGATGACGGTGCTGTCTGTAACAGGCTCACCTTTCTGCCTCACCGTAGAACTCGTCTGAAAGACACTTGGCAAAAAGCTGAAACTTCTGAGTCTCCTCTAAAGGCTTTCTTGGGTGGCATAACACGGCCTGACGTGTGGGGGCTCCTCTTCCTCTTTTTCTCCTCCCTTTTGCTTTTGCTTCCCTTTTCTTTTTTTTCTTTTTTTCCTGACCACAAAAAGACGTGGGCGCAGCGACCGGCCCTGCCCTCTGTAACCCGAGCGTTCCCGCCGCTGTAGGGGACGACCCCCCGTAGGGTCTCGCTGCCCGTCCTTTAACGCAGACCCTCTGTCCCAGCTCATCGTCTTTGCTCTCCTTCAGCTCTGGGCTTCCTGTAGTCGGTCCTGCAGGGGTTTTTGTGTTTGTTTTGTAGCCCAAACAGCTTTTCTTTGCTTCCTCTTTTCTCAACAGTCGCTTTATTCCGCTCCCAGGAAGCGCCACTGGGGAGAGTTTTTATTTTATTTCCCGTATGCTGAAGGGGGGAGGTCCACGTTTTTTGTTTTTGATTCTAATTGCAGCTGCAGTTTCACCTCCTTACTGGAAGGTTCTGTGTTCGTGTCAGAACGGGTCAACGTTCTGACACGAAATCAGCCTCCAACCCTAAAGTTTTAGGTTAAAGGACCCTTCAAAAAAAAAAAAAAAGGTTTCCCTCCAGCTAGCTATGTAATGTTGCGACAGCCTCCCTGCTGTAAATGTAATAAGCGGTCGTATAAAGCGCCGAGTCATGCTAGCCTATTCACTGTTTTTGTTTGTAAAAACCTTTAAAAAAAAACAATGTTCTTTTTCTTCCACTTCCCAAGTGTGCGCTCCTTTGTGTGGCTCTGTCCTGAAAAGTCCTGTTACGTCCAGGGAATTGTTCGTTTTTTTTTAGCCTAACAAAATCAGAACCGCTTCCTGTTGTCGGGATGGTCGACGGAGGCACAATAGCCGCGCAGAACGAGGACAACGCAGAGCAGCTTCTGTCAGATATGTACTGGTTCTGCGCGCTGACCAGAGGAACAGGCCGGTCAGCCTGAAAACCAGCCAGCCAGTCTGTGGTAAAGCTTTCCGCGTCGCCGGAGAGTTTGAAGACTTTTTTTTTTTCCAATTAAACTCCTGTGAGAGTCAAAAGCCCGTTTTCATTTTGGCCTTTTGTTTTCCGGTTCCTGCTTCGTCCGAGTCCTTGTCCCGTCCAACAACAGGAAACGTTAGCTTCCCTCAGCCTTACTGGGCGGTTCTGCTGGAAACATGCCTGCTGTCTGGAGAAGAGTTTATGTTTTAACGTCTTCACACACATCTGGCTGTTTTACAGCTGTTCCTGGGAGAACTGGACGTCTTCTCGTGCCTCTCTTGTTTTAATGGGAGTTTCCCTAAGAAGTCACAGCTGGAGTTAGTGTAGGTTATTCAAACGGGGACTTAAGCAGACACTAAGGGTCATTTAGAGTCGACTAGTTGAACGATTAAGCGCCGTCTTTGTTCAACGCGTTCTCACTAGAGGTTTTAATTCTCTGTTGAAGAGATTTTCCTCATTTCTGAAGAGTCCTGTTGAAGTAACAGGAGTTTTAGGGATTTATCAGGACGCTAAGCATTAGTGTGTGGCACTAACTCTGAAGAAATGTAAGAGAAAAGGTAGACTAAAACCATAAAGAAATCATTATCAATAAGAACAAATAAAACAAAATTACAAACAATGTTTTTATAATTGTATATGCGAGAATGTCTTGAGTGTTTTTGAGGATAAAATAATCCGCCGGGATAAATATCTGGAACACAGGTCAGGCTGAACTAGTCATGCACAGGTTCTCTCTGCCTGCCCTGGACAGAAGAAGAGGCTGATCCGTTCCAGACCACCTTAAGGAGTGAACATTTCTGGATCTTTATGTTTATCGACTGGACATTGGTTATTTGCAGTGCACTGTGTCCATTTGTTGGAGTGTTCTCTGGGCTAGATCCGCCATGCCTTCTCTGTCAGAAACTGCGGCCGAGAACGCTTTGAGCCACACGCTCTTTAGAGACAAAGCTTTACAGCTTTCAACATGTCCAGCGACTCCGTGGTTTCCTAGTATTGCGTTGGCCAGTCGCGGTTCATTTTTAATATTATTATTTAATCCTATTGCTCCAGAGTTGCCACGGCCAATCACAGACTATCAGTGTGCTCATGAGAGCTCTACTCTACTCGACTACCACCGTACCACCTTCTGAGTCGGGTGGAGAAAAGCCAGCCGGATAGAGAGTAAATGCTGTCACAACTCTAACAGCGCGCTGAGTGGAGTAAGACTCTGTGGAAAAGTCCCAATAATGCACTTGAGTTCATAATCACAGCTGTTTTTCTTCCTTCACCCTTTTTAATGGCATTTTTGTTTCCTGAGTCTTGGTGCTCTCCTATGGTCTTTTGTTGTGGTGATACACCATATTGTTTTCGTGCCTATAAAGAGCTGTAAAGCCTTGATCTGGGCTTCGTTGTTACTCAAAGATCTCGCCTGCAGTCCCACCCAGGCCTCTGGCTGGCTGCCTCTGGAAGGTCTCCAGACTCCCGAGGCGTCTGCCGGTTGTGATCAGTCGCTGATCTCATTTGTTCCCAGATCAGCAGCTGTGTTATAGCCGGCGAACCCTTTTTATGTTTTAGACTTTTTAAAATCCAAATTCAGCTAGGATGCACCTTTTTCGGATGTCCTTCAACTAACCAATTCAGTCGGTCTAATATGAGTCTGCTATGTAAGCCAAAGACGACTGAGAGAAGGAGGAACAGCAGTGCCGCTCTGAGGAACCCGTCAGTGTGGCGTTTGAATTAAAGCCCAACACAATCCATAGTTGAGTAGGGCGGGTATCATCTAGGAGGAGCTGATACGATTCTCCATATAGATCAGCTTAATTTGATTTGACTCCAATATCCATATTTATTACTTTCAGATTAATGCTCAGTCATTCAATCAACAAAACCAGCCAAATACTGTATTTATGTTCTATTTATTGAACACTGATATATTAACAGGAACATAAAGCATTTGGTTCAATGCATTTAACGTATCACAGAAACCAAAAATGTTCCCGGAAGTCTGATTTTTAGGGAAGAAGGTGCTTCTGAAATCCTGTCGGCCGTTTCACAAATTCGTCTGGCTGGCGCTTTCTGGTTGTGAACAGTAACCGTGCGCTGTAATAACGCCCCCTAGGGGTTTGGGAGGTATATCTATATTGAAAGCCAGAATATTGATATTAAATGGCTTTTTAAAAACATTTATATTAATCCTTGTATCGATTTTTATGCACAGCCCTATAGTTGAGTATCCAAAACGTTAAGCTAGCATGACTCGGGCAAACTAGCTACAGACCGGGCTGCTTAAATCTCTGATTTCCTTTCACCCAGACGTGTTGGATCAAAGCTGATAAGCCCCTCCTCTCTCTCCCGCAGGACGCCGAGGCTGCTGTGCTGGTGCGCCGCCGGTATCGAACCTGGTGCTGGTGCATGTGCCTGGGCCTGGCCCTCATGCTGTCCGGAGTGGTCATCGCCGGAGCCTACATGTACCGCTACTACTTCCAGGTGGTGAACTCAGAACCTCAAGTGGCGGATTATGTATGTGAATAAATTACGGTAGTGAGTAGCTACCGCTCCTTCCCTTCTGTCCTCTGTACTCCCCCTATTCTGTTGCCAAGTCGAAGGTTTTCAACCAAAAGCAGCATTTAATAATCCGTCATTTTTTCTTACTTTAAACTCTTGAAGACACTACGGTTGGTGACTGCTGTGTTATTTCAGGTACCAGTCGATTGGCTGAGAGGAAAGTTAGAACTGACAGACTGCGCCAAGCTGGCCAGAAACAACAAAACACTCTAAGCTTGAGTCTTCACTTAATGTTGGGTTTACAGTGAGCAGAGGGGGCGTGCTTCTTAACATCAGGTCCCCACAAAGACCGCCTGCTAGAGCAGAGCAGCTGAACGGTGCCTGCGTGTAAACGTGCACACGGAGGTCAGGAAGGTTTGAAGGAAAGCTGCTGCGTCCCCTATAGTAACAAAGGCATCGGCTCCGATATTGACTAATCGGCTGGGTCAGATATCAGATGAATCACTCTGATCCAGTCCGTTTGAGATGTTTCCGCTGTTTTGAAAACCTCTCAAACTTTATACTCCAATAAGTCTGCGTGCGGCATCTGCAAGGAGAAAACGGCGAGGGCCGGTGATGAAGTTGGTAAATTCAACCACAAACAGGGCGGTACGGTTCATTCACTCAACAGTGGTATCGGCCGATATCCTCAGCCCAGGTATCGGCGTTGGATCAGTGTATCTCCGCCCACAGCCTTTCAGAGTCCCTCGTCCTGGGCTCTCTGCATGGAGTTGGCATATAAACTCGTCTGTAGTGCGTCTGAATGGCCCGGCTTACTCTGCGGTTGCTGAAACCGCCTCCTGTTTATGTGTAGAAGATCACATCATGTTTCTATGAACGCTAATTTCTGCTCTTTCTATCTTCCTTGTCCCAACAGGAAGATCGAACCTTCTATTGTGGCGTCAGATACCCTGACGGCTACATGGCCGACGACTACGTGCTGTCAGAGGAGGAGGGGGTCTGTGAAAACTCTTTATTTCCTCCCAAAATTGTTTAGTTACATGTCCTGAAGCTATTTAGGGTACTTTTCATTTTAAGAAATGACTTAAGAACACAAAGCTTAGCTGTGAGAAAGCCTCATGTTGGACGGTCCCATCGCCACTGGATAAAGTAACCAAGCGTTAATTCCTTTACTTTTGTGCTGGACAGTTGGAGCCGGCCAGGAATCTCCGTCAGCGGCTGCTGGAGGAAACCATCCGGGTGCTGGAGGAGGAGCAGGTGGAGCTCATCAACGTGCCCGTGCCTGAATTTGACGATGGAGACCCTGCAGACATCGTCCACGACTTCCAGAGGGTGAGTCCAAGATGATTCCAGGAGGTCCTGGTCCTGATGGATGGATGGATAGATGGATGGATGAATTATGCTTCCTGTTTCTGCAATCTGAGGCCGGATCCATTCGTCTCTCTCCTCATTATTATCACCACATGTTGGAAGCTGATGTTCAGTACTGCTAAATGATAGCCAGTGCATTTGTTGCAGCGTTTATTGATAGTTATGTGATAGTTATAGTTTCTTACTGCTCAAAGTGTTGTTTTTTTGTTTTTTCCCCCACTCTCAGAGGTTGACTGCTTACCTGGATCTGAATCTGAACAAATGCTACGTCATCCCACTCAACACCTCCATCGTCATGCCTCCCAGAGACCTTCTGGATCTGCTCATCAATGTCAAGGTAACGCACGGCGTTCCTGCCCACCACCCAACGACGTAAACCCACGGCCATTTCCTCTCGGGGATGTCACGTCCGATCCGTTAGCTGCTCGGCCAGAAACGCCGGGCTCTGATTGTCTGCAATGATGTTCTCACCAACCGTGACTAAAATGAAGCTTTGAGGACTACCTGGATGTGTTAGAACAGGTTGCCAAATGGTATTTTCTTCTCGTAATCCAGCGTGTGCAAGCCTGAAGGAATGCGCACGTCACGTTTTTTTTTTTTTTTTTTTTTTTTATATGACACTCCAACGATCATACGTTATTTACGTCTCTTAAAGGGACGGTAGCTCAAACAGACTCACGTCGTTATAGGGGGGAACGGTTGAAGTCGATCCCGGTGTCATTCAGGAATCTGCTGCTGCTGAATAAGACAGAAGAAGAAGAAAAAAGTTGAGTGGATTTGTCTGTGACAGATTTGTTTTGTGCTCCTTTCTCTTTCTCCCTGGCAGGCTGGCACCTACCTGCCTCAGACGTACCTGATCCACGAGGAGATGGTGGTGACGGAGCGGCTGGAGCAGGTCGACCAGCTCGGCTACTTCATCTACAACCTCTGCCGTGGCAAAGAGACCTACAAGCTGCAGCGCAGAGACAGAATTCTGGGTGTGTACCTTTTTCTAGATGGGCAACCACAACACACACACACATAGTTGAAGATGATTAAAATAAAGTAACATGAGATATGGCTGCCTTGAGCTTTAAGCGCTTTTGAAACAGTGTTCTGGTGAGGTAAGCACAGCCCTTTTGTGTTTTAGGCCCACACAATGTAGTGCATGACTTTTGAGTGGAAGGAATAACATGTTTTACATCTAAATAATCTGAACAGAGAAGCCTACATTTGCATTTCTCAGCCACGAGTCTTTAGGTGTACGTGTACATCTGGAGGCTGGTTTTTATTTATTCATTTTAGTTTTTCTTGTCCAGTCTACTTTGAAAAATAGCTCAAACTCAGGTTAGGTAAAAAGTGTCTGAATTGAAAAGTGTCCATTTTCAATTCTTTGGCCTTTGACTAGGCCATTGTAACGCTTTGATCAAAACTGCTGCATTGCTGCCTCTAGCAGGTTTTCTGCCCTGTATGTAGCTCCACAGCATGATGCTGCCACTACATCTGTGTGATGTTCTGCTGTAGTTTTTTTTTTGTCTCACTAATTGCTAGAGTAGATGACTTCTGGAGGTGACATATTTTTATTAAGGGGGATCATAATAAAGGAGGGTGAACACAATTGGATGTGATTTTTGCCTGTAAAATGTGTTTAAAACTTCATATCAATTTCCTTTCACTTGACTACTATGAACTACTTGTTTTGGTCTGTCGCCCAACATCCAAAGAAAATACATGAAAGTTTGTGTTTGAAAGATGATGTGATGCAGATAAAACTCCAGACGTGTGTGGATGCTTTACCCCGGCACCGCGTTGACTGTGCAACAGACACAAGACCCAAAGCGCCGTTTACACAACATAACAAAACTTTTTTTTTTTTTTTTTCGTCTCACAGGGATCCAGAAGCGCGAAGCTCGCAACTGCCACAAGATTCGTCACTTCGAGAACAAATTTGTGGTGGAGACTTTGATCTGCGAGCCTTAAGACGCCTGAGCGCCTCACCACAGCAGGTCACCGGCGCCGCACGAGATTGTGTCCTCGATCCTCACCTATCTGTTTTCTCTTCTGCAATAAATTGTTTCAGCAAGTGAGGAGAGTGAAATGTGAAGCTGTTTGGTGAATATCTACTGAATGTTAATACAACAACAACAACAAAAAAAAGAGGTAAAGCTTATTATTTTTCTTCCTGCAGCATAGAAATTATCTAGGACTATTCCAGAAAACCACCTAGCTTAAGGTCTGCTGAATATCAACGTATAAATTATTTTAATCAAACCAGCTGCAGAAACGACAAGCATTTGCTTTTTATAGATGTCCACCGTTTGCAGTTCTTTCAGTTTAGATAGAAAGTCTTAGGAGGCAGGGCAACCTTTGTACCACCGATGCTGGTTTGTGTAACCTCATCGGTGAAGGGAGACTTTTTTTTTTAGTTCCTGCTGTAGCTGACAGTACAATGCACCAGTTGTTTCCTACCTGCAAAACACGCTTGATGTAAAATGATGGAAATTTGCTTCTTTTTGTAACTCTTGGAGGAAGAAAAAAAAACATTAAAAAAGGGGAAAGTGAAAGCCATGGGAGTAAGAGCTAACTGGAAGCACACTTATGCTAAAGTCTTTTTCAAGTGGTTTTTCTTAAAGTTTCATTTTTGATAACCTTTCTTGTACTAATTTGTGTATATAATCTCTTCAAAAAATAAAAATAAACAGTCCAACACAATAAACCAAAAAATGGGGAAAAAAAACAACAACTCTGGTTTGTCTTTAATTTAACGTATTGATTTAACTGTATTGCTTCCTAGCCGGTCAATTGCGAGAGGGTCCCTCAGCGGTTGAGGGGTCTGATGGGGCGCATCACGCCAAATGTTGTATGGCTCCAGTACCATCGCCTCCCCAGGGCTGTGACAGCAGACCAGCTGTCACAGCGGGCTCCCACGTCTGTGTCACTTGATCGCAGTGGAAATTCATTTGTTATTAAAGTGCTAATCGGAGGGGAGGCCCCCCCTTCATGCAGGAGGATCATGGGAAAAGGAGCCAGGAATTAATCCGTGGATAGATGGATGGGTCACCTTGAATGGAGTACAGAGGAGAGTTTTCACGTCGGTGCGGTGCTGGTCCTGCCGCACTGAAACATTATTTAGTCACTCCGCAGCATTAGAAATGCTTCATACCCTAAATGTAACAGTCTTTACCATGTTCAGGGTTCCCATGGGTCTTTGAAATCCTTGAAAGTTTGTGAATCTGAAAAAATAAATTCCAGGTCCTTGAAAGTTCTTGAAAACAGCCAAAAAACACCTTGTCCTTGAAAGTCCTTGAATTTTTATGTGGGGTTGAAAGTTCACACGGATCACGACTCGTGTCATTATTTTACTACCACACGATCTTTTAAAATTATGTTGATTCCGCAGACTTTTAATTTGCAAAAGTACGTTCGCTCTTCTTCGTTAGTTGGTAGGCTACGGTTTAGGCCTACGTGCGTCCAATAGGTTACATTCACGCAGTGTTGCCAACTCAGCGACTTTGTCGCTATATTTAGCGACTTTTCAGAGTCAAAGTCAAAAGCTAGCTTAATCAAAGATGAAAGTAAGTGAAACAAATTGATATAATTCTGAACATCTCAATGCTGCACTTTTTTCCATAAAATTCCATGAAACGGTAGGCTAATGTACATCTTATATGTAATGTAGTATGGCATAGCCATGTACTGTGGATATATATGTAGGCTATGAATATGATCAATATCAATGTAGGCTATAAATTAAGTCCACTTTCTTGCATTGCTTCTGACCCAACAACTTATATGCCGTTTAGTCTTTTATTGAATTTGTATTGTATTAAAATATGATAACCTATTCAGCGGTCACAGTAGGTAAATGCCGCCACGTGTGGTCCTTGAATTTGAGGAAATTGGTCCTGGAAAGTCCTTGAAAGGTCCTTGAATTTGATGTTCACCAAGGTGTGGGAACCTTGCATGTTGTAGCAGTGGCAACAAATGGTGCCCTTCCTTTATGATTACATTTTAGACTCCAGGTCATTCTTTTCATGGAAGAATTTCATACCAGCCCATATGACTTTTCTTTGCAGTTTTAAAATAAGGGAAGGCCTGCTGCATTTTAACAGATTTCCTGTCCAGTATCGGATAGAGAAACTACCATCAAAGCATTAAAATGATCACACAGTTCCCGTCTTCCCATATTTAACGTTTGTTGATATTGCTTTGATATTTACGCATCGTTAACGTTTCACAAGCAAATCTTGGAACACGTTCCACTTTTCCTTGTCTGTTTAATTCCTTGAGTGTCAACATAAAATAAAAGCCGCCAACAGTCCCAAAGGATTACCTTTTAAAGAACTTTGTACAGGTGCACAAACAGACCTTTTGAAGGTTACGTGCATACTTGACAGCTGGAAGTGGTGTTTTTCTGGGGGGATGGTTTAAATGTAACAGTAATGTGATTGTGAATAAAACCCCAAATCTCTGCTCTTGTTCAGACGATTTAAACAACCGTTGGCTTTGCACTGCTGCTCCTACTACACGGTTGGCCAGATGGGAGCTTCACATTTCTCATGGTCATTTAGGTGACACAGCAGATTGACACTAAATTGGGTTTTAGCTGTTCAGTGTTTTCTCTTGAAGAAGGAAAACGAATGCTTGGTTGCTAGATGTCATTCAAACAAACGTTGTTTCCTCATCCTTATAATGTTTTCTATTTGAATTTCTAAAATACTTGATTATTAAATGAGTCATAGGATTTAAAGATTTACTCTTTTTTTTTTTAGTCCCTATTGACATTTTGAGGAATCATGACTTCTCAATCCACAGAGGTCTTTGGTGAAAACCAACAACTACAACTCCCAGTGTTCTCTGCGGCACCACCTCTCGTTTGTTTCGTTGAAAGACGGCCATTACGGTGACGTCCGGTCGGCGACTTTTCTGCACGTTATTGCTGTTTTTTTTTTTCTCTCTCCCCCGTCTTACTATGGAACCACTGCTCCTGTGAAGTTCCCAAACAGTGAGTAAACATTTTCATTTGAAAGTGCTAACAAGAACACAAAGCTTTACTTTACTTTTGCGCAAAGAACGCGTAGCTGGCTAGCTGTGTTGCCGTATCCATGGCAACAGACCTGTCCCGCTGACGTCCAAGGAAAAAAAACTTCAAAAGTTCAATGAGCCATTAAAGAATGAAACCAAACTTTTAGTGTGATATGAATGTATGTGTACGTGTTGAAGAAATGAGGTTACTGCCAAGATATGTGTGTGCTATGTATATATATATATATATATATATATATATATATATATATATATATACTACACTCTCACCCACCCCTCATACTCCTGAGCAGGTGGATGGCTCTCCATTTCCCAAGCTCGGGTCCTCTGGCAGAGGCCTGGGAGCTTGAGGGTTCTTCTTAGGATCTTAGTTGTTCCTATTGCTCTCTTCTGGACTGAGATGTCTGATGTTTCTCCAGGTACCTGTTGGAGCCACTTCTCCAGAGTAGGGGGTTACTGCTCCGAGTGCTCCGATGACCACAGGCACTAATGTTGTCTTCACCTTCCAGGCTCTTTCTGGTTCTTCCCTGAGCCCTTGGTATTTCTCCAGTTTCTCGTGTTCTTTTTTCCTGATGTTTCCATCACTGGACGGCCACATCGATCACAACGGCTGTCCTCTGCTGCTTATCAATGAGCACAATGTCCGGTTGGTTAGATATAACCATTTTGTCTGCTTGTAGCTGGAAGTCCCACAGGACCTTGTCTCTGTCATTCTCCACCATCTTGGAAGGTGACTCTCAGTTTGACCTGGGGGTCTCCAGTTGGTATTCTGAACAGATGTTTTATGTATACTATACCAGCCACTTGGTTATAGTGTTCCATGTATTGCTTCCCTGCTAGTATCTTACATCTTGCTGTGAGATGCTGGATGGTTTCTGGGGCCTCTTTGCATAGTCTGCACCTGGGATCTTGCCTGGTTTGGTAGATCTGGGTCTCTATTGCTCTGGTGCTCAAGGCCTGCTCCTGTGCTGCCATGATCAGGGCTTCAGTGTTGTCCCTCAGCCAAGCCCTCTCTAGCCATTGGTAGGATTTGGTCACATAAGTTACTTCAGCTTTCTGTCTGTGGTACATTCCATGCAGGGGTTTTTTCCTCCCATGATGATTCCTCCCATTCCTTCTCTACCAGCTTCCATTGTCTGAAACATTGTAAAATAATTATTGGATGGCATGATCACTGCTAACACCAATAAATATGATTTTACCATAAATAGAGAGAGTTAACAAAATCCGTTGCTTACAAAAACGTGGCTTCACCAAACAGTTTGCGGCTTGCACATGTTTGCTGCTGCCACACCTAATACCTCCCTGATGTTTCTGCATCCTGTGTGTCGCAGTATCTCCAGGTGTTATGAATGACTACGAGGTCATCCGGCAGATCGGAGAAGGTGCGTTTGGGAGAGCCCTGCTCGTCAGAGACAAAAGGGGAGACGGAGACCGGCACTGTGTGGTGAAACAGATCAGCCTCAGGAAGGTAGAGCAACAGCAGCGCGCTGTCTGCGGGCCGCCGTGCTTATGAAACCAAACGTGGTACATGCACCAACCGATCGATGATAAAGGAATTAAGCGTCAAAACGTCTGTTTTTTTTCAGCAGTTTTTAGGGGCGAGAGATTTTGGAGCAATCTTATAAAAATAAGATCAAAACGATTGACTGAACTATAACATCTACATACATATTAAAGGCCATTTATTGTATTTTTTTAACAGTTTTTTTTTTAGTTGTATTGATTCTTGGAACTCATAATAGTTATATTTGTTTCTATGTCAAATTCAGGTAGCGAGGACAGAAAATCTAAGAACTTTATTGTGCGTTAGCGGAAAATAAAGTACATTTCATCTCAGTATTTGTCAGACTAAAATAAGATATTAATAAGACAAACGGTTGCCTAGAAGCCCTGGCTGCTAGTTGCTAAAGTTTTCCGTTGCTGCAGCAGAGCCTGTGCTGGATCCTCATGCGTCAACCTTGGATCGCTCCTTCGCCTGAAGCCAAGTCTCACATTGCTCCCTTATTCTTGGCCAAAATATGTTTCCAACTGAAAGCCTGTTTTTGGTGCATGAGGAGAAACATTTCTTCTTCTTCACAAATGTCCTCCCTCAAAGCTCACTCGCATTTCCTGCATCGAAAAGTTAGAGTGTCCCCCTCATCCTTTTGCTCTGTTGCCAGTAAGCTGCCACACATCCGGTTGACATATTCTCATAAGTAAGGTCTTTCAGGTTAAGAAAACTATGTTTTCTTTTAATAGTAGTAGGCGGGGCTGCTCCGTGGTTTCCCATGATGCACCACCATCCTTATATGTTTGTGCCTTCCTGTTTTAGAGAGATATGTCTAAAAAACTCATTTTATGGTGGAAATGTGCGTTTTTAAATCTCTCCCATGCTTTGAAGGCAAGGCAAGTTTATATATAAAGCACCTATCGGTAATAAGATTCAAAGTGCTATACATGGACAGAAAACCATTACAGAGGGAAATATTACATAGGAAAAGGCAAACATTACATTAACAAAGGCTCCTTCACTGACTTCACAGACTTTAGTTTCACTGGAACAAGCTTCATCATTAACATTCAAAGCTTAATTATTTCTATTTATACATTAACAAACATACAGAAAGCATAAAATCACAGTACTTAATTGTTCCTATTCATAATAAGAAATGAACCAGGTAAATCCTTGGGGGTTTCTGATCTAAAGTAGTTTTGTCCAAGTTTTCTAAGAGCTACAAATAACTTCCCTGACTCTCGCCAGATGGATGTAGTTCTGCTGAGCTCCACACATCCCCACACATCCATCTAGACTCGCTGCCATTGGGAGGGATTTCAATACCAACAAAAAATGGACGAGCCAATCAGGATTGCCGGGTGGGATTGTCGTAGACGTGACGTATCAGAGAAGCGGCTGGCTGGATTCAGACAACAATGGCGACTCGCAGCGAGGAAGCTAGCGGTAACATTGATGCTGCTATTTCATCAGTGTTGTTCAACCTACCGAATATTTATACTTTAAAAGAACACCAGACAACGGCTTTGAAGGCTTTTGTTAGTGGATCGATGTTTTCCTCCCGGCCAGGTTTGGCAAGAGTTTGTAGAACGTCAGTAAAGATGATGGACAAGTGGATTATCCAATCATGTGCAAGGATTTGTGATAAAGCCCCTCCTTCTGAAATACCTTTCCAATGGAGCAATCCCAGATAGATGTGTGGAGCTCTGCAGGACAACATCCATCTGGTGAGAGTCAGGTTAACAATTAACTTGACTTTTTTGTTTCATTGTAATAAAATTAATCTGATCTGACCTTGAAAAACAATGGAAGGTCTTATTGGATTTATGTGTCCTGCTTTCAACCATATTATCTTGTTTCCTGGCTGTAAAATATGATTTTCTCCACTATAATCTAGAACATTTTTTTTTTTTTTTTTGCTCTGTGAGTCTTTACAAACTGTAAATGTGTTCACTGTTTCTCACCACATTTGTTGTAGGATGACAGCCCTACATTTAGATTTTCATGTTTAATATATTTATTGAAAGTTTTGCTTTGGTAAAAAATAATAAAAAAAAAATAAACAGTGAGAGACAAAAAAAAAACACCCCATAATAAATAACAAATCCATTCCTCAGTCACTGAGGGACACATAGAAAGCATAAATCTATAACAATTATTACACTATAACACCGGATGAGCCAATTTATCTTAAAACTATGTATTTCTGAACCTGTATCAGAGGTTGATTAAAAGTAAAAAAGATTTCCAAGACTGATAAAAAAGGGCTTCACAAACACCTCCATCACCGGAACATGTGTGTAAACGTGGCCTCCAGCCAAGTTGGACTTGTGTAAATGCGGTTTTTGGACGACTTTAAATCGGATGAAGGAGTGTCTTGCACACTTGGAGGGGGAATAAACTTTTCTTTTTCTTTTTCTTTTTTTTTTAGTAAAACTAATCCCAAGCTAATTTGTCTTCAGGAAGAGGGGGAGAGAAACACTGAGGAGAAATCAAACTCAATACAACTGAAACGGCTCCTTTTTCTAGTTGGATTACAGTCTGGTTTATCAGAGCACCCTGGGATGGAACCTGAAACATAGCACCTAGTTTATAGGTACTTAAAAAACAAGAGAGAGAAGTAGGAAGATTATATTTAATAGACGGCTGTGCAAAAGAGACAAACTTGCAAAAAGTTTTTTTTTAAAAAATCCTTAAAATACCTCATGCTCCTTTTTAAACCACATGCTGAAAGTGGTGTCTTGCATCGATGAAGGAAAAGTTATTTGATGCTGTTATTCTAGAAAGGCTCTGCAGACTGAGGTGCTGATGGAGCTTTAAGTACCGGGTTAGTGATCGTCCAGTTTTGGGATTAAGGGACACTCACACGAGTGTTTGAGCATTTTAACCGACACAGAATCGCTTTTATCACTGTAATTACATTTAGATTTTGTCTGAAATAAAACGCAGATTTTTGAGATCATTTCTTTAAATGTGCTGAAAGTTTTCTGGGTTTTGTAGAAAATAAATAAATAGATAAGAAGTGATTTTGCATCCTATAAACTTATGAATTCTAACACTGAAATAAGAAATATTGGTCTAACATTGATTGTAAAGGAAAAAAAAGTATTATTATTATAGTTCCATTCATTTTTAGGGCTGTCCCACTGGTTGAAAAGTGTGTTTATTGTTTAGATGTCAGCGAAAGAGAAAGAAGCCTCCCAGAAAGAAGTGATTCTGCTGTCACAGATGAAACACCCGAACATCGTTTCTTTCATCGCCACGTTTCAAGGTGAGAGCGGCTTCTCTTTCCAGAACCTTTTACAGGCCCACTGACCTCTAGTAGATTTAAATTTAAAGTCATCTCCAAATTTTTTCCACCACGTCTCCTCTGACTGAAAGAAATATTCAAATTTCGGGGAAGCTAAAGCTTAGGGTGATGGCAAGGAGGCCTTCCGGTCTCAAAGACTTGGAGCTCACATTCAAAGAGCGGGTTAGCAGTCAGAAGCGTTTCAGTGCTGTTATCCCAATAAAGATTTTTTTTTTCTGATTATTGGCATTCTAATTTATAACAGCAACATAAATAATTTTATAATAAATGTATACTCCTTTCACATTGTTTTAGTGTCTTGTGAGAGTCATCTGAGAGCTTAACGACCACCTCCTGCATCTCTCTCTGCAGAGAAGGGCGGCCTGTATATAGTGATGGAGTACTGCGATGGGGGAGACCTGCTGAAGAAGATCAACACGCAGAGAGGAATCCCCTTCTCAGAGGAGCAGGTAATCGCTAACACAATCTGTCCCCGATGAAACCTCACACCGAGTCTTACCAAAGGCTGAGTGGCCTCTGAAAGAGGAAGAAAAAACGTCTTTTTTTTTTTTTTTTTTTTTCTAAATCTGAACTAGGACCCAGAGAATGAAAATGAAACTGTGTGTTTCTCAGATTGTGGACTGGTTCGTTCAGATCTGCCTGGGCCTCAAACACATCCACGACAGGAAGGTTCTTCACAGAGACATCAAATCTCAGGTCTTCAGCCTTAATCGCCGTCGCTCACTACGACACATCTCCTTCATCCAGCAGCATCCACGCCAGCTCCGTCACTGAGGCTCTTTCAAGTGAAACACACAGACACCAGAAACTAACAATGAAACGTAGATCACTGATTGGCTCTCTTTACTTTTTATGGTTCTTTTTATAATAAACAAACAGGGGTTTTAGTCTTTAAACTGTGAAGGGCCAGAATATGTGTCTTTCACGTGAATCTGATTACCTTGTAATGAGAAAAAACAGTTTTTTCTCCTCTATTTAAACTGCATCACTCACAGTTAGGCCAGTAAAATGTTCTAATAGAAATTTCATTAATAACATTTAAGAAAACATCCGCTTCGAGTCTGTGTCTATCGGGGAAACCTCTTGATTTCACAGTACCCTGCAAAAAGAGAACTAAAAATAAGAAAAATCTTCTTGAAATGAGAGTATTGTTCCTTGATATGAGCAGGTAAATAAGATTATCTGCCAAGGAAATGAGTATTTTTACCCCTAAAATAAGATCATTAGATATATAGCACTTGAAATAAGATGATGGATATCTATTGTCCCTATTTTAAGTGCAAAAATCTTATTCCTTTGGCAAATAATATTATTTACATGCTCAAATCAAGGAAAAATACTCTAATTTCAAGACGATTTTTCTTATTTTTAGTTCTATTTTTGCTACCTACCGATCGAGCCTATTATCGAATCACAGACTGGATGAATTTTTGAAATTTCAGCTGTCCGCATTTTGTATTTCCCATTTCATCTGTTCATTCACATTAGCGTTCAACCATAAACTTTTAAAATGTCACGTAACAACTGCAGACTTCAGCCTATTTTATTGGGATTTTATGTGACAGAACAACAAAGTAGTACACAATTCCTCCTTTACTCCAGCAGCCCCAAATGACAATCAAGTGGAACCAATATTCTTGAATATTTCATATTAGGCTGAACACATCATCCACATGTTAAAACATGGTAGAGGCAGCGTCACACATTTCTTTAGCAGGGAAGCTAATAAGTCTCTAATGTTATGTAAAAAAAAAAAAAAAGATTTTTTTTTATTTTGTGGAACTTTTCCTTTGGAAATGGCAAATTGTAGACCATATATTACTCTGTGTCTATATAAGTGCCGGGCATCTAGCCCCTGGGGTTAAGCTTGTTAATTAATGAGCATCATCATTACAGAGCTCATTTATCGTACAGCTGAACCGCCCTGAGATCAGCGCTGCTCTCAACAAAGAGCTCGCTCTGTGCCAGCTCCTAGAATAACGCTGCAAGACCAACGACAGACTGCATTTCTGTTCACAGCCACCGCTATCTTCCATCATCCGTATCCGTTTACACACACACACACACACACACACACACACACACACACACACACACACACACACACACACACACACACACACGCACACACAGTTTGTCTTCATTCTTGCTCTCCCTCTCTTCTAGAATATCTTCCTAACCAGCGGAGGGATGAAAGTAAAGCTGGGGGACTTTGGAATCGCAAGAATCCTGAATAAGTAAGTCGGTGTGATCCTCACACACATCGCCACACGCAGCGCAGCTGCTTGTCAGTGAGTCCGCTGGAGGAGCTCCAAACAGCTGATTAGCATTCCTCAGACAGTTAACTGGGACATGTAAACACAGGAGTGGAGGAATGGTTGCCGGCTGCTGGCGTATGGTTGCAGCAATCGATTTGATAGTGTGGCAAAGTGTGCCGTGCCTCTTTATCTTTTAGTATTTGGTTACACATTACATCAAAGGATGTAGAAGACAGAAAAGGGAGTTTTGTTCATGCACGGGAGCCTTCTTTCTACATCCAGGGAGAAGCAGACAATTTTGCAGATATATACCATCAAAGGAAGAAGATGTTTTAAAATCAACCTCTCCATGTTCTCAGACTTAGAGAGTCTCCTTTTTTAAACAAGTGTCCACTTTGTCTTCATATTGACACTTAACTGAGAGTTTGCAGATTTTTCTTTCTTTATTTTCACCCTGCAGCACCCTGGAGATGGCCAGAACCTGTGTTGGCACGCCATACTACCTCTCACCAGAGATCTGTGAGAGTCGGCCCTACAACAACAAAACGTATGTACGGTATGTCGGGGGCGGCACAGCTTGTCCTATAATCATCTGGGAATATGTAACGCTTCTTATGTGTGTTTTAGTTATAGGTTACTTACATTGTTGTTGTTGCTATGAAATGTTTGTAGAATATTATTTTACCTAAATATTAACCTAAATATATTTTACCTCATTTTAACCTAAATATCTGTGCAGCTAAAGAGGCGCTTGTTAGCTCAAACTTAAAGATGACACATATAATAGATTAATAAAGGCTATAGAGTATTTTCTCTCATTTGAAATCGACACATTAATGCAAAAACGGAAGGGATTTTGGCCATGTCGTTAACAATCAGAACTAAAGCATCTATGCATTTCTTTGCATAGAATAAATAGAGGTCTAAAACTGGTGCTTTAGGAGTTTATCGTACAGTTGTGCTCATAATCTGCCCGTTTATAAGTGTGTCTTCATAAAAAGCCAGTGAGTTTCTGATGGACCCCCACATGTTTGTTCCTGTGTCGCACTGAGGTTTCTGCATTGTAAGACATTGGAGGGAGGCCAAAGAATTATAAAAGACGCTGCAGATTAAGATTGAGAAGGGCAAAACAGGACAATGTTATACAAAGGTATTGAGAACACCAATCTACGAACCTCAGAAATTAACCCTAAACTGCCAGGAAGTTGAAAGCAAAAATTCCTCAAATAACTGCAGTTGACATGCAGGACTCTCCAAGGTAAATGCTTTAAAATGCTCAGTTGGGAGGCACTTCAATTTAAATGGGTTGTACGGTCAAATTGCCAGAGGCACGCCAACATGATACAGCAAACTGCAGACGAGCCCAAAATCTCTAGAACAAAGATGCATGGAGTGATGAGATCAGTGCTGAACTTTATGGAAACAACCATCAGTGCTACATGTGGAGAGGAGTGAGAAAGACCTCTGATAAAAAGTAGTCCACACATTTTCTACAATGAACGTTGGAGATGGATCACTGGTGCTTTGAGAATGTGTGAACTACAAAGGCACGGGGATCTGGGTCAAAACTGATTGCAAGACGAATGGGCAGCATTAGCGAGAAATTAACTGGCTCACCCACAACTGCCACAAAACGCTTCAAGCTGCCATTGATGTGAAACAAGCCAATACACAGTATTAAGAACTGCTTTACACAATTTTTTTTATCGGGGTCATTTGCATCATTGTGATTTATAAAGAGCTTGCACAATTGGTTGATCATGAATGAGTGACCCATCCACTAACCACAACTGGTTGTTTTTCTTAGTTGTTTATGTTCTCTGATAAATGGGAAATGAAAAACTCTGCTAGGGTATGCAAACATACGAGCTTATGTTTCTGTGCAATAACCAACAGAAGTCTGATTTCTGAATCCGTTTGTTTAAAACCCTGATCATGTAGACATTAACATGAATGCGGTCTGTTTTGAAATCTGAACCAACCTTTAATGTGTTAAAGAAAGTGTACACTATGTTCTATCAAATTTTATATGTTCTAATTGTGTAAACTTACAACTATTAAAAGATTGAAGACTAAACCTTTTTGCCAAGAGCGCCCATGAGCTTGGGTTACAATAGGAAGTCAAAAAAAAAAAAAAAGAAAAATATGGAATGTGTGCAATATTTGGCACAAGGTTATTATAGCCAGGTCAATAAATGATAACAAAAAAATATATTTAATGACTACCATCATGGAAGACATGCATGTCAAACCTGTACAGGCAGAGTGCTACTTTTATAACAAGCAGGTTCCTTGTTTGTGACATTGCCCCTGGAGAGGTTTTGCTGGTGTGCGGGAATCTGTGGGTGCATATCTCAAGCTTTTCAGTGGTTCTCAGTATGAAACAAGTGACTCATGTACCATCAACTCATACGTTTCCATTGAATTAGCCACAGCATAAAATTCCTTTAAATGAAGGGAAATCAGACCAAACCTTCTGCCTGGATCTGATGGCTACGCTACGATTGAACAGTCGCTGTAGAAGGATGGGGTTTAGTAAACACTGTTAAATGAGTTATCACTCTATCAGAGTGTGTCGGTTTTCCTGTTTGTCACTGTTGATCTTTCATGTGTGGGCATAGCAATAAGACACAGTTGTGTAACAACTGTGTTATAACCCAGTACGGCTGCAATTCACCTCTAGGGGTTTTCGGTTGACAACTTGTGCAGACACGTACAGCGATGGTTCTGTCTGCTGATAAATATCTCAAACTGATGAAATTGCTTTACTTCTGCTTAATTTATCCGCTCTTTTCTGTACCTGTGGTCAGAGCTACTTCCTGTGGTGCCAGAGCGGGGCCTCCGGGGCTTGGGTTCTGTGTAGTATGTCGCTGTTGGTTTGGGCCAGTGCATGCCCGGGTGTCTGGCCCTACCCGGGGCCTCTGGTGCGCTGGCAGGCCTTGGGGCCTGTCAAACTGGAGGTGGGTATGGGTGTTAACATCTCATGGCAGATGCGCTCCCCTTTGGGGGCCATTCTGCTAGTGGGAGGGATGGGAGGGAGGAAGGTGAACCCAGCCTGGGTGTCTATCGTCGTATGTGGTGTGGGAGTTAGTGTTGTGTGGAGTGTGGTGTAGAGAATGTTAGTGTTGGGGGGGGGGGGGGTGCTTGGAGGGCTCTGTATCTGGCTCCTCCCGTCAGCGGGGGAGCTGGCTTCCTAGGAGGGCATGTTGCTCCCCAGTCATTCCTCCCCATCCCTGGACACCTCCCACTTCCTGCTCCATCACGCTGGAAACATATGTAGGACCTTGTAGGATGGGTCATCACTTCCGTAGGGGTTGGGGTGGGGGGGTGGGGGTGTAGGCTGCCCCGGGCACCCGCCTTTTTGATTGAGTTTTAAATACACTTGGAAACAACATGCAACAACCCAATATTTGAGTGGGCGGAAGGCTCGGGGGCTTTCTCACACCCCTGTTCTCCAGTTGCCACCCAGAGTCCGGGGCCTTGAGGAGGAGCAGGCCACCTGGTCGGGGTGGGATGAGTGTTTGGGTCCCGGAGGTCGTCTGGGGCTGGAGGAAGGGCTTAGGTATGTAGGGCAGGGTGTGTGGGAGGCAGCACCTCCCATCCGGATGATGGGGTTTACATCCCAGATTTGGAGCCCAGATACTCTTCTCAGGTGCCGGTGCATGGACCTGGGAGTATGGGGTGTGTGTGATGAATGCAAGTGTGTGTACTGCATCCCTTTTTTTTAATGGGTGCTTTAATGGGTAAATGTTTGCATGAGGGGGCACTAGGGTGGGAACGAGTGAATGTGACTGTGTATGTAGTTTTCTGTTTGTCTTTTTGTAAGGTTGGATTTGGACTGCACCCTGTCCTGGAACATTTCAGGTCTCCACTAAGAGTGGAGCCCATCCCCCTCCATTCTGCTTCCCTCAGTTGGCTGGCACCTTGATCCGTTGGTGGTCATGGGTGTCTGGTGCTGGGTGCTTGAGTGTGCGTCACTCCTCGCTCTTCGCTCTTCAGATCTCTAAACCTATGGCTGGATCCGCTCCGGCGTAGCTGGCTGCCGGCGGAGCCACAGACTTGTCGCAGCGGCTTCTGGGGGCTTTGCCATTGTGGCCGTTGGGGGTGTTCCTGGCCTCCTTTCTGCTCTTCCCTCTGGTGGGGGAGCCAGCTATCCCTGTTTTGGTCCGTCTTGGGAACCTTTGCTTTGGGGTCCCTTCGGGCGTCTGGGGTTCTGGTTTCCCCGGCGTCTGCCTCGGTGCTCTGGGGGGCGGGTCGTTGGCTCCTCACAACCACTATTGGCCATTTTTTCTTATGGATATACCTCACATACACAAGTGCACACTCACAAACACCTACAGGTGCTTGGATTCAGGTGCTTACAGATTGACTTCTATACAGAAAACCCCTATTATGAGCTTTAGCTGTCACTTTATGCATTTCGTAGTAAATAATACAGTGTATTTTTCAGTGATGGCATCAAGGCGTTGGCTGTTTGTACCTGTAAGACTTTATCGGTTGGTATTGCTATTCTTTTTATATCTCTCTTTGCAGGTGTAGAAGCAGGCTCAGAGGATGTTATATTGCTCTCTCCCTCTATGGTCCTCTTTTTTTCACCTTTAGCATTTTGTCTCAGCTTTTTCTCATCTTTTTTTCTCTCTTCTACCTTCCTATTTCTGTGTCCATTGAACATGAAATAGTCCCAGCATAAAATTCTATTAAAGCTTCTTGCATATATAAATCAAGCGGAACAGTAATGCTCCGCTTGTGAAAGTAAAATCTGTTGGGCTCTTTTTGGCATTAAGACAACCATTCTTAATACTACACTGTTGGACAGGACATGTTTAAACAAAGAGCTACTTCCTGTCACTGAGATGTTTTCCTGCTTAACATTCATATTTGCAACCTTTTGAGCCAGACAATTAACTCAAGCCTGAATTAATTCTGAACCTCTTGAACAGTTTGCCTTCATGTCCTGTTTCTCAAAATGTAATCAGGTCCTCACAAAAGGCCAAACTGCAGCCATCCACATACTGGAGTCTGAGCCAAAAAAAACATAACAAATACCAGAATAAGACCTTTCTGTCAGTGGCAAGCTCTGTTTTCTGATTTCACTTGTTTTTTTCCCCCCTCAAGGTTTATGACTCTAGCTTAAGGGTTTGAGACGATGATAAATGCTACCTCAGTCCACTTTTTCTACAGGAAGCTTGTCACATTATGTAACATGTTCTAAATGTGATGTTGCATAATCACCTAAAAGATCCACTCCCTTTATCTCCTGGACTCGTTACTTCTGTCCTTAATTGGGAAGATGTTTGTGAAACGGTGTAATTATAATCAGGAAGCATCTCTATGAAATTCAGTTTGACAAAAACCTGCTTTCGTCTGTGTTTCTCGGCTTCTGCAGCGATATCTGGTCACTGGGTTGTGTCCTCTATGAACTCTGCAGCCTGAAGCATCCAGTAAGCTCCGCCCGCACAGCCCTACAAACACTAAGCTAACGCTAACACAGACACTGGCTAGGCTGACAGAGCACATTTGTTCAGTCTTAGTGGCAAAAAGTACATGAACATGAGAGGTCCCCGTTATATGCTGCATGGTTCAGATGCTCCGTTGCTCCATCGGTGTCTGAATCTGATGGTTGGAGTTTCTCCTCAGCATGCCACCAGGTGCTGCCGAGGCTTGTCTGTTTTACACTGCCTTACAAACGTATTCACATCCCTTGAACCTTCTCATGTTTTGTTTTATTGAGATTTTATTTGATAGACCAACATAAAGTTTTGCATATCAAGTGGAAGGAAAATCTGCCCGTCCATCCATTGTCTTCTGCTTAACTGAGATCGGGTCGTGAGGGTAACAGGATTAGAAGGGAAACCCAGACATCCCTGTCCTGAGCAACAACCTCTGGCTCATCTTGAGGGATTCCAAGATGTTCCTAGGCCAGAAGGGACATATACTTCCTCTAGCAAGTTCTGGATCTTTCTCTGGGTTTCCTTAAGGTGGGACATGGCTGGAAAACCTTGAAAGGGAAGATTTCTGATCAGATACCTGAACCACCTCAACTGGCTCCTTTTCATGTTGAGCAGCAGTGGCTCGGACGAGTTCTCTAAAGTTCCCCTCGCCACCTACTGATTAAGGATATTTTAGTCAGTTAGTAATAGTAATAATAATAGTAATATCATCTTTATTGTCATTGAAACATACATTACAACAAAATTTGTTCTCTGCTTTTAACCCATCACCCTTGGGGAGCAGTGGGCTGCCATGTGCAGCACCCGGGGAGCAATCTGGGGTTAAGGGTCTTGCTCAGGGACCCAGAGTGCCGGGACCGGGGATCGAACCGGGTACTTCCAACCTTCTCTGACTGCAAGAGCACTGCTCTAACCACCGACCCCCCTCTTCTCTGCATTTAACCCATCCCCGTTGGGGAGCAGTGGGCTGCCACTGTAGTGCGACCGGGGAGCAGTCGGGGGTTGAGGGTCTTGCTCAGGGACCCTGAGTGCAGGCAGTTGGGATCGAACCGGGTACTTGCATCCTTCTCAGAGCGCAAGCGCGCTGCTCTAACCAGTAGGCCAGCACTTTCCCAAGTTGCATCCAGGATCTCATCATTTTGATTGTGATCAGCGTATCATGGCCACAGGTGAGAGTCGGGGTGTAGCTGGACCGGTAAATCAAGACATTTGCTTTTTGGTCAATCTCTTTTTTTCACCATGACAGAACGTTGCCGCAGACAATTCCCCAAACTATCAGTCCATCTCCTGCTCCGGTCTATCATCACTAGTGACCAGGACACCAAAATCTTCTTTGAACTCCTCCACTTGAGTTGCGGTAGCAGTCCTCCTCTCTTCTGTTAAGAACCATGTTCTCAGACTTAGAGAGGCTGACTCTCATCCTGGCCTCTTCACACTCAGCTGTGAACTGCTCCTGTGTTTGCTGGATGCCAAAGCGTCGTTCGCAAAAAGCAAAGATGAGACCCCGAGGTTCCCAAAGCAGGCACTCTTTTGTCCAAGATGACGCCTTGAGATCTTGAACCAACAAGATCAGAAACAAAGGGCAGCCCTAGTGGAGTCCCAACAGCTACTGGAAACTTAATTTGATTGTGTGCCGAGAATGCGGACACAGCTCTTGCTTTGGTCATGTAGTACGGTGTTCCTTAAGATAGGGACTAGCTGGAACTGAAGAGCATCCCTAGAACCCTGTACCTCCACATCAACCCCCACAAAACACCTCAGGGGACACGTCTGAGCTTTCTCCAGATGCACAACACACATGAAGGCCAGGGAACTAAACTCCCATGACATTTTAACACATATAAAGTTATATGTATTAAAAATATAACTTTTTTAATATACAAAAGTGTTATTTTCACAACTTTTTAATAAAAAAGTTGTTTAATGTAAGGAGTTACTTAACCATGTAAAGCATAGACTTTAATGATGAACAAAGTACGTCTAACTCTTGTTAGCCATCCATCCACCTCTTAGGAGTTAATGCTGTTCAGTGAAAGTAATATTCAGCTCTTTTTTTTCCTTCCTGTTAACTCATGGCGGGTCTCCACCAACAGTTTGAGGGCAGCAGCCTGAGGCAGCTGGTCAGTAAAATCTGCAGGGGCCGCTACACACCTGTACCCAGCCGCTACTCCCACGACCTCCGGCTGCTGCTCACCCAGCTCTTCAAGGTCAGACACTCTCACGTCTCTTCTGGTGCAGCATTCACACGCGACACAAACAAGAGAAGTTACACAACAGGTACAAACAAGAACGCTTGAATCAGCTGTTCTCATGAGCACCAGTGAGTCAGACTTGAATAGTTTAGAGTCAGTTCCAAAAATTGGTTATTAAACATTTTGTCTATCTTCTTGAAGTACTTGTTGATATAAAACCCTTTGGCATATGCTAGTTTACTTTTACACAAATATTTTAGGATAACATCATTAAACCTACAAATCCCCATAACTTTTCATACAAAAATGCTTAGATCGAGGTTTACATCTAGCCAAGAGCAGAAATATAGTACTTCAGCATGTTTTGCTTTACTGTCTTTAAGTGACGTTGGAGTTTCCATTTTTAACTTGACCCTAAGTCTCCAGGTTGGACCTGGTGTCCCTAAAGAACTCCTAAGAACTGAGAATTTCTCAGAGACTAGGGAGCCCATTCTTTGGCTTCAGTGAAAGTCAGTACAGTTTAGTCTCCGATTTAGGGATCAAAGAACCGGTATTATGGGATTATAATGGTTCTTTCGTGTCAGGGCTTTGACAGCAGCGGGTTGGATTAGTCCGAATCAGGAGGTGGAAATGCCAGAACGTCCCAAACTGTTTTAGCAGCTGTTTAGGATAGTAGCCTGAGCTTCTTGTGATAGAGTGTCTATTGTCCTCTGTAGACTTTGTAGCCATCGCCACTGTTACTAGGAATACTGGATAGGAATACTTACTTTCCTCAAAAGAAATCAGGGTTCTTGTTGTCAGTACACTCTTAAAACTAACTCTGAAAACCAAGTTAGGTTTTCAACACAAAAGATGGGTTGAAATGACTATAACATCTAACATTAAGAACAACAAAGACTGGATGGAATAGAATAACCCATAACCTCAATTATTGTATAAGAAATATTTGGCTTAAAATAAATTACTTTAATTGATCCATCTATCCATCCTATATTGGTTTATCCTTGCAGGGAGAAGCAAGAGTGCTGACAACAGGAATATTTTGATTAGTTTTATTTTGCAATGAAAATATTTCGGTAAAAAAAAGAAAGAAGAAAACAACCTTTTAATCTGTAAAAAGATTGTTATTGCATAAATAAATAAATAAATAAAATAAAGTATAATAATATTCTAGGTAATAGAAAACAATGTCTAAAATATTGCCTTCCTGTACTAACTTTGTGACCAGTTCTTTGGTTAAAGTGAACATAGCTAACACTAGCTGGTGCTAACCAGTTAACAGGTGAACAGCTAATATCATCTTTAGTATGATCTGATGTGATAAGCACAACCCACCAGCTTTAACATTATTTCAGTGCCTTGCAAAAGTATTCGAACCCCCTCAGTATTTTTTATGCTGTTCATTTACGGAACATGCCTGCAGCTTTGAAGATGTATTTCTTTTTACTGTGAACCAAACAACAAATAGGACAAAATAACAGAAACCTCAGACTCATTTGGAGAGCTCTTTGGTCTTCCTGAGATCCTTTGATATGTTGACCAGGGGGCCTAAAATCACATTTCTGTGACTATCGCTGACATATGCTGATTTTATAGTTAAATAAGATAGATATTTTGGAAGTTGCCAGGGAAGTTATTAAACTAAATCTGTTTTCTTTTTACCAGGTCAACCCCCGCGACCGTCCCTCAGTGAGCTCAGTGCTCCGTAGACCGTTCCTGGAAAAGCATGTCAGCAAACACCTGAACCCTCAGGTATCTGTCTAAAACATCATCCCTTGCTTTAAAATATATAAATATTGCTTGAAAAGGTAAATAGACAACTACAAAGCAGAAATAAAACAGCAATGAAAAAACAAATGCATGTCAGTCTTAGCTCAAGAGTGATTCAGATTTCTGCTGAGAGCGACTTTGAGTGAGGAGACGACAGAAATGTTGATCTTAGTGAGGGGGTGTGGTTGACCCCGTTGCTAGGTGTGGTTGACCCCGTTGCTAGGCGTGACGCTGTCTTCTAAGACGACACAAATGCGCTCCTAGTAATCAGTGGAGCAAAATTAACTGATTAGACAGGATTAAGAAATATGTGACATGCTGATGAAATTTGGCAAAATGAAATAACTGTCACACAACACAAAATGTTTAAATGTGCCTTATTTACATCCTCGTCATTATTTTTGATTTGCTTGTTATGTTTACTCGTCATACTGATCATTTTACCACTTTATTTGTTTGATGTTAATGCGCACTCTCCTGTCAGCGTTTTACTGGGATTGGCTGCCGGTATAAAGTGGTTGGATTTGGCAAAATGTCCGACATAAAATACAGAAAACCAAACAGGACAGAGGAGCAGCAAACACGACAGAAAATACTTTCTCACATCTTTTATATCTCTCCAGTATATAGAGAGTATATTATTGTACTTCATCTTGTATAGATGTATGTATTTGTCTGCAACATTTACCATTTCTTCTAAAATGTTTGTTATTGAGAGAATTTTCTATAAATAATGTAAAAACTCCTCTGTACTATATTATTTGTACATTTCTCAACTTTTTATTCATGATCCAATATTTTTACATATTAATAATAGCATGATGGTTAGAGAAGTTTATGTACTCATTTCCTCCACTGTTAAGGTGGTGGATCACCTAAACAGCTCCCTCTTTTTCCTAAAAACTTTCTTCCTAAAATAAGATCCCAGAGCTACATTTAGTCTTGGGATTCTTTGTGAACATGGGCCCAGGTTTTTTGTACATACACAATGCTGGTAAAAAGCAAAATTATGAAGTGGAAGGAAAAAGAAACTTGGTTTTTAATTTTGTTTACAAACAGAAATCTGGAAATTTCATTTGCAGAGAAACATTTTTTAACTCAGGCCCCAGCTTGATCGGATTGGATGGAGAGTATTTAAGGACATCACTTATTAAGTCTAGCCAGAGATCGTCAACTGGATTTAGATCTGGACTTTGACTGGGCCGTTCTCACGGTGATTGTTCAGGTCATTGTCCTGCCAGCTTTTAACAGCTCTTCTTCCTGGATTTCTCTGCTACATCCACCTGCCAGACAACTCTGACCAGCATTATGTTGCCATCGCCATCATTTATTGCCGTCTTTCATGTAGTGTTGCTGTTGTAGCAGTTTGTGATCATTGCTCTGCTAGAAAGGGGAACCGGTCTCAGTTGGTTTGCAGACTCCGAAGAGAAGCAGTATGACACCATGATGGTGCCACCGCCATGTTTCCCCTTCGCCAACCGATGCCCGGTTTCGATCTCCCGCCTCGTCTTAGTAGCATTGCTGCGTTATCATACTGATTCCATCGTTTAACTGTGCATCATAAGCTATTCAAAGCTTGGGATATTGTTTTATAACCTAGCCGTGCTTTAAAAATCTCTAAAACCTCAGCCCAGCTGCTGCGTTCCTGTGTCTTCATGATGCTGTTTGTTACACATTTCACTCCTTCAGTTGGATTCCTACTAAGAAGCTGAGACATTATTTTGCTTCTTCTAAAATTTGTCTAATTATTATTGGCTTTCTGATGCACTGCCGTCACATGCACATGTGTTTGTGGGTGAGTGCGGTTTCTGTTGTTTGCAGATGATGCTGGAGGAGTTTAACCACACGGCTTCTCGTCGGAACAGAGCAGCAGCAGAAGCTGCTAAAATAAGCGCAGGAGCAGCACACGCAGCGGGTAATGTAGCACAAACCATGTGAAAACTCGTGAGAAGGGTTCTTTTTTAAGCAAGTCACTGAGAGAGTTCATTGAACTCTGACAATGTGTAACTCTCTGCCTGATGGTTTTGGCAGTCATAGGCTACTGTGTAAACGTTCAGTCAAAATGATATCCACCATTAATAATACAGTATGCAGTAATAACACCATTACAGTAGCTTGTAGGGAATATGAAAAAAAACCTGACTTTGAGAAACACGTTTGTAAGTTATTCCTTCTGAACGAAATCTAAAAGCTCATGCTTTTGATTTTGCTCGTTCAGTTATTGTCGTGCATTTTTCCCAGCAATGCAAAGCAAACTCCTCACTCGGTTTCATGCAGTATTCTGCAGCGAGAGAGTACGTGAGAAACGAGCTAAACGGGGTCAGATCAGAGTTTTAACTTGGCTAAGCTAGGCACACTGCAAAAACGGAACTAGAAATAAGTAAAATGTTCTTAAAATCTGTGTATTTGTCCTTGATTTGAGCTGATAAATAAGATGATCTGCCAATGGAATAAGATTTTTGCACTTAAAATAGGAACAATTCATCTCAATCATCTTATTTCAAGTGCAGGGTGTCTAATTATCTTATTTTAGGGGTCGAAAGACTCATTCCATTGGCAGATAATCTTATTTACCTGCTCAAATCAAGGACAAATACACTAATTTTAAGAACATTTTACTTGTTTTTAGATCCGTTTTTGCAGTGCACAACGTGTCCTCTGCTTGTCCTGCGTTAAAGACCGCCTCACACCGGCTAACGGACATCTGTCAGCTCTTTCAGTTCCTGAAAAGCTGCTTTTTTTCTCTCTCTGCTGTTGTCCAGCAAAGCTGCAGAAGGCCAGAGGAGCAGAGAGGCCCGGGGCAGCAGGCAGGAGACCGCCTGCTAAGCCAGACTATAGAGCAGCATTCAGAGTGAACGCCCCTCCTCACCACAAAGTATAAAACAACCTCATATGTTTACTGTGAGATTCAGTATCAGCGTTATTTGCGGTTCAGTTTTTTTCACTTGTTTTTTTTTTTTTTTCTGCAGCCTCTTCATCTAAAAGGAGCCAAACCAGCTGCAGGCAGGGGCTTTGCAGGGTTTCAGAAGTAGGTAGTAAAAGCCTACTCAAAACTGATTAAACCTGGTCTGGTGCTACTCTGTTCTTCATGGAAACGTTTCATGCATGCCTGATAGTCTGATCATGGTTAACCTCA
The DNA here is from genome assembly GCF_011125445.2 of Fundulus heteroclitus. Lineage (NCBI taxonomy): Eukaryota > Metazoa > Chordata > Actinopteri > Cyprinodontiformes > Fundulidae > Fundulus > Fundulus heteroclitus. The sequence continues at coordinate 11,100,599 of NC_046367.1, forward strand.
AGAGACGCTTGAGAAAGTTGGAACCCCCCGCTTAGATATATCAGTGAAGGACATTATATTTCTAAACATTTCACAGTTTTCTTTGAAAAGTTAAGTTCAAAAGGTATAAACCTTTTGTTTTAAACCTTTTCCTTGGTCAGACTTATCTAACGAATGTGTCTTGTACTTCTAGCTACAGGTTCAGTGGGGGGCAGCCTGAAAACCATTACCAGCACTATCACGCCCAACTGGATTTGATCCGCCGGAGGAATAAGGACCTTCCTGCTGGTGCTCCACCTTTACCTCCCAATGAGGCTCCTGCGCCTCAGGAGCCGGTCCTGGATGTGAAGCTGCAGCATGAGGAGCACGACGGTCCACCTGTAGAACCATACCAGCTGTAGGTGGCACAATAGCCAACACGACATTTCTGAAGAATCCTTCACGAGATCAACAGGAATAGCACGCAGTTTATTTTTACCACAGCTTGTTTAGAAATGAACTCATCTGGGGTCATTTTCAGTAACGAACTCAATCTAGATTTGCTGAAGCTAAATTGGGAACAATTTTACGCATAGCCGGAATAAATTGTTTGCTCGGTTTTAGTGAGTCTCATCTTGTTGTTGGTAAGACCCAGAATGCCGGAAAGTTCAGCGGTACCACTGAAACCCTTCTGCACTGTTCTGTCTGTCAGTGTGGCTGCAGCTCGTAACGAATACCTGCAGAGGAAACAGGAGGCCAACCAGTATAAAGTGAGAGCAGAAAAGCAGCTGGTAAGACCGAGCATTTAAAAAAAAAAATTTTTTTAAATAAAATTTACAACCACCTTCAGGAAACACGGCGAACTGTGGCATTTGTTGCAAAAATTAGGGAATCCTTTAGTTTAATGGATACTTAAATAATGTAAAAAGAGTCCATGTCTACTTAATTTAGAAGTAGACTTGGACTCTTTTTACATTACCTTTATGGCTGCATACATAAAAAGTGAATCTTATGCCAGATGGATAATAATTTTTGAGGGTTATAAGTAAGTGAATCTTTCAGACAGAGAAACGAGAACCAGAAATGTTTATTGACAAAAGAAAATGAGGCCAGAACATGTGCTGATTTAAGACAGAGCTTTTTTTTAATGCATCAACTAAACCGTTCGTTCCCTCATTACCTTCTTGACCCCTCCCCACACACCTTATGTGGGTCCAAGCGTCATGAAATAAAAGGGATTTTGTGAGTCCTGCTACGCCTATGAAGCTTGTGTTTCACTTTTGATGCACGCACGATGCATGTCTATTGGGATTTAATGCTTAAAATGTACAGCCTGCTTCAGCAACAGGGCAGATTAGGTTACTTTTGCTTTGATCACGACGTCTAGTTGTTCTTTCCATTTTTAATTGCAACCTGACTATCTGGGGGTGAAAGTTCAGTGCTCTATATTCACTTGGTGACTGCCCCCTGGTGGTCAAATAGGTTTTAGCTGAAAAAAGAAATCAGTAAATGAGTCCGACAGCCTTCCTGTGCGAGCCACTTCAGGTGTTAGCACAGATAAGCGCAGACAGATCATCGGGATAGTATGTCACAAAGATGAAGTAAAGTTATTATTTAGACTAAGCTGTGATGTTTGTATAGCAGTTGTATAAATTACCTAGCAGTGGCACCTATATGTGGTACATATGGTGTCTCAGAGTGTGTCGCTCATGCCGCAGAAGTTTTTGACATGTTCAAAATAATTTTTTTCCTGCCTGGCTTAGCAGGATATCACTAATGCATAATAAAACGATGCTGGAAAGTTAGTTACTGCACATCTTGATGTTATGGAAAAGCAAGGCACATATGCAATGCTAGTGGCTGCGCAGTTTAAAATCGTACACAATTTGCAAGAATTAGAAATAGTTCTGTGTCTAAAAATGTCATTTAGCCACAGAAGAAGAAGCAGAGTAGAATACAGTATCTGTTATTGTGCGAGTAAATTGACATTTTGTAACGAAACAAAAATCCCATTTTTGGAAGTCACATCATGCTGTTGAATAGTAAAGAATAGGAATTTCTTTATTGTCCCGCAATGGAGAAATTGGGGTGGACAGTTACACACAATTAGTGAGAAAAAAAAAAAGAAGAAGAAAAAAGAGCAAACCGGTCTAATCTAAAGTTAGATCTAAAGAAACACCAGGAGTAGAAGATAAGGGTAAATTCCAGACTAAATAGTGAACAAAGAAAAAAAAAACTCAGCCTTTTTACATAACATACCATAACAAAATATGCAGTATTTACATAACGTACGATAATACAATATGCATGGTAGTGCAGCACCATCATAGCTAATGCGTTTGGGAACAGTGTAAACAATTAATAGATGGATCAGAACCTGTGCAGCGATTAGCATGATGTAAACAGTTATTATGTCTGTTGGGAGCAGCCAAGATTATAAAGTCTGACAGCAGCCAGGAGGAAGGATTGACAGTAGAGCTTCTTAGAGCACTAAAGGCTCCATGCGTGGGGGTGGGGGGAGACATTGTCCACCAGTGATGAATATAAAGAGTAAACACTGAAGAATCCAGATGTAGAATAAACTGGTGAATAAAGCTTGCGTGTGAACATCATTAAAATAAAGAACTAAAAAAATAGAATAAAACTGATCCAAAACCATAAAGAAGAGAACAAGCAGAAAAGGTACAAATATCGTCTTACTTAGCTTCTATTTACTATATGGTTTAAAGGACTTTTCTCAAAGCACATAATTGATTCTTTTCTTCTCCTAGCGGCTGCTGATACAGGTTGAACTGTCCCAACATGTCCCAACGCTCACACATAACCTTAGATCACTTCTTCTACTCTCACCAGGGTTTGCGGCCATGTACGGCTGAGAGCAACAGGAAAGCAGGCGGTCAGGAGCAGCGAGCGGGACGCCCTGAAAACCAAGCCTTACCCCAGGACAGAAAAGACGAGGGACAACAGGTGGGGCGGGTTACTGGTGGCAGAGAGCAAACAGCGCCGTGCAGACGTTTCAGATCACTAGCTAAATGACTGAAATCCACGTGTGAAATGAATGAAACATTTAAAAATGAAGATGGACACAGCGGTGAGTGTGCTGGTCTGTGTGTGCAGGAGTATCTTCGTCAGCTGGATCTCATCAGGCAACAGTATCAGCAGGAGATGAGGCAGATGAGACAGAAAACTGAATCAGAGGTATGCAAATGAGATTTCATTGTTAAGACATGTAACATATTGTCTGTACATATTAGAGTTTGTTAATTTTCAAGTAGAGACGCACCGATCCGATACCCGCACCGGAAATCAGCTCCGATATTGACTAATTAGCTGGAATGGATATCGGATGAATTACACTGATCCAGCATTCCGATCCAGTCATTTATTTGTTTATTTTTATTAATATCATACACAGCAATACAGTTACAGTAATCCAGTTACTTCAATTTTATGTTTGCAACGCCGGTTACGTCGCAGCAGCTAGAGATCGGCGAACACAGAGCAACATGGAGGCAGCGCCGGACCGAGCAGAGTCTGCTATCAGAGTCTGCTATCAGAGTCTGCTGTCTGCTATCAACATGCAGCATCTTCAGCGCGAAAATTGCGACGGGTGGTGATAAAGTTTGTAAATTCAACACCACAAACTTAAAGGGACGGTGTGTAACTAATTTATCTTTTAATTAGCAAAAATCAAGTATTGCTTATATAAAAACATATTCTGGCAAGTCTAATGACCTCACATCAAAAATGAAAGCGTTCTCATAACTTAGAATTAGGTGCTGGTGTATCCACTGGGAGGCGCCGTGTTGCTGTGTATGATTTTAGAAACCGAAATCATGTCTGTGTCTGTAGCGCAGCAGCGCGGGCAGGTCTCTTTACTCGTGTTCATAGCTGCTTATTTTAGAGCCCAAATAAGCAGCTGCACGTTCAGAGACGAGCTAAAAAAAAACGCGACTCACGGAATTGACAAGTGACTTTAGAAATAAAAACAAGCAGACTTGGCAACAGTAGCAAACACCATGTCACACGATGACCGTAGCTATTAGCAGTAGCTAATACATGGCGGACATGTTGACATTGTCACATCTGTGATACTGTAGTAGTTAGTACGCGCTTAGCGGCGTCAGACTTTCAAAAGCACCATGCTAAACAGCACGCTGGCTCTTTTTTTAAGCAATGTTTATGTCAAGCCTGCTGCCTTCACTCACATGGTAAGGTGTACGATTCATTCATTCAACAGAAGTATGGCATCATATCAGGCGATACGCTCAGCCCAGGTATCGGATCGGATCGGTGCATCTGTAGTTCACTGAGAGTCATATTTAATAAATTAGAATATGCATTCAGATGAGGCTCGTCTAGCAGATAAAAAGTACATTTTGAAAATAACAAACTTTAAGCAGGTATTAAACATTCTTTCCACCGAGCCCAGATCTCCTTTATTAAAAACGTTTTTTATTGGTCTGATGTGATATTCTAATTTGAAATGTTGCGTTGTAGTTTTCTGTAAGCAGAAAATCATCCCAATTAACAGAAATAAAGACTTGTAAACATCAGTGTGTTTGTTCAGTGTGCTGAACTGAACAAACGTTTCAATAATATTCTAATTTATTAAATGTGACTGTAGAAGCGGGAGTTGTAAACACCAGAAGATGTTCTGCATCCCTGAACATAGAATAATAGCATTAGAACGATTTATCAGACGGCTTCACTGAAAGATAAACACATGAATAAATCTTTTCCCCCCAGACGCTTTTCAGACAGTTGAATGATTATACGACTCGGTCTGTGCAGACGTGCTTTTATTCAGGCGCCTAACACCCGGTTCTTTCATGCAGTTTCTGCCGAGCGCGTAAACCACACGGGCCAGATAAGCAGTTCTCTCGCTCTCAGTTTGGGTTCAGCCGCGTGTTTGATCTGACAGCTGTGCTGGATGAATCTAAAACCCGTCCCCAAGCTTGTAAAGCACTTAACCTTCTATCTGTAGCACAAATAATACCAGCAGCTAAAATGCATGTTTATATGCCTGTCAGCCAAAAGATAAACAGAGAACCTTTGTGGTGGAAAGAGCGCCAGACGACGTGGTGGAAGCCCTTGTAGACGCCGGAGATCAACAGAAAGAAACACCTCCTCTGGTAAGAATGAACATCAGCCTTGTTAATTATTGACATCAGCCAGATTGACATGTCAGAAATCGAAGCAACACACTTACAGGATTCAGTGATCAGCGTATTAATAAATGCGTGGACCATAGCCTATCTGACAGCGACTGAGGGCAGTTCAGGGTCCATTGACTTGAATCTGATGGAGAACCTGTGGAGGGAGCATAAGATCAGGGTGATGGCTAGCAGGCCTTCCAACCTCAAAGCTTTGGAGCTCAAAGATGAGCGCCGCTGGTCCAAAACAGCAGTGGAGACATGCGATTATAGGTAGCACCAATAAAACCTGAGACAAGCCAGCTGCCCCCAGAGTGCAAAACACACGCTCACAGATGATTCAATAAAATAAAAAAAATGGCAACCTCTTGGATTTCATTTAAAGTGTTTTGCAAAAGTCTTCATACCCTTTGATTTTTTTTTTCACATGTCACATTACCACTCTAAACTTCAGTTTGTTTTATCAGCATTTATTAATAATAATAATAATAATAATTATAATAATAATAATAATAATAATACATTTTGTTTAACAGCACCTTTCTGGACACTCAACCTCACTTTACAGAGAATAAACAATGAAAATGAATGTTGAATTTGCGAAAAATACTGCCAAGGGGAAGGAGGTAGGTGATGAAGAGGAGAGGGCCAAGAACAGAGCCATGAGGGACACCAGTAGTAACAGGGGAAGGGTGGGATGTGAAAGATTTGAGTTGAATAAACTGAATGCGGTCAGAGAGATATGAGCGGAACCAGTCAAAGGGGGGGGGGGGGTGGTGTGAGAGATGCCAACAGAGGATAATCTGTTGAGGAGAATGGGGTGAGAAATGGTATCAAAGGCCGCACTAAGATCGAGGAGGATGAGGATGGAGAGGAGTCCAGAATCAGCAGCTATGAGGAGATCGATGTGATTTTTATTAGGGCGGTTTCAGCACTATGGGAGGGGCCAAAACCAGACTGGAAAGGCTCGTAAAGGCTGTTGAGGGTAAAATAGGCTTAGAGTTGTGCAAACACTATTTTTTCGAGTATTGTAGAAATAAAGGGAAGATTTGAGATGGGACGAAGATTATTAAAGTTAGTGGGATCAGAACCAAGTTAAAATTGTTTGGTAAAACGCAAAGCGGAGCATAATTGGGAAGTAAAAGGAAAATTCTACGTTGTTTCCAATATATTATTGTTACAAATCAAAATCTGAAAGGTGTGACATGCGTTTTGATTCATCCATTTATCCATTTTCTAACACGTCTATCCCTTGTGGGGTTGCGAGGGTTACTGGTGCCTATCTCCAGCGGTCAATGGGCTCCAGGCGGGGTACACCCTGGACAGGTCACAAGTCTATCGCAGAATTTTGATTCAGAGACCCGTTTAAAAATCAGTGCAACCAGCTAGCTTCAGCAAGCAGATAGAGTCCAAGTCTGAAATGTAATCTCACTATACAACCAGCTGTAGGGTGAAGACATAAGAGGTCTGATTCATCAGTGAACAAGCAGCATTGTTAAGACCAGGTCAGGTATGTACTCCACAAATCTGAACTTTATGGAAGGCTGAGAAGAAGACAGCGGCTGAGGACGGAAAGCCGTAAGAAGGCCTGGTTAAAGCCAGCCGCCATGTAAACATGTGGAAGAGGGTGCTCTGATCACGTGAGACCACGTTTGAACTTTTAGTGGTCAAAACTGGAGAAGAAGACCCACAACCCCCCCGCATAAGATTAGAAACTACTTTATTGTCCCACAATGGGGAAACTTAGGGGAGACAGAGTTACACACAGTAGTTAGTAAGGGAAAAAACACAAAAAAAGAACAAGCTAGTCAAATCTAAAGTTAGTTTGAAAGAAACCTAAGAATAAAACTTAAAAAGTAAATACTAGAGTAAATATTGAACAATTATTGATAAAAGGGCATACTCGGGTAGAAATCATCATGCTGCGGGGATGTTTCTGTTTCAGCAGGGGAAAGGAAGCTGGTGAGAATTGGATGGAGCCAAATACAGGCTCATCCTGAAAGAAAAACTGTTAAAAGCTGCAAAAGAATTGAAACTGAGACAGAAGTTCACCTTCCAGCAGAACAATCAGCATAACGATGCAGTCAGATAAACAGAACAAAGCGGTTTTTTTTTTAGGGCTTTTTACATCAAAGCATATGTGTTAGCTAAAGTCCAGCCCTAAATTGACCTGAGAATCTGTTCACAGGTCCTCTTCTCCATTTGACTGATCTTGATCTTATTTGCAAAGAATGATGGGTAAACATTTCAGCCTCTGAACAGGTGCTCGTTTGTAAAAAAAAAAAAAAAAACGGCTCAGGAGCATGAATCATTTTCCTTCCGCCTCACAATTATGCTCATAAACCCCCCAAAATTACACTAAGGTTTGCGTTTGTGATGTCAGATGTGAAAAAAATGTTAAGCGCTGTATGTAATGGTGCAGCTGTCCTACAAAGCTTGAGTGGTGTTATGGGCTAATAAAGCCCATAGCACAGTGTGATAGGATGTGTTTTTGTATTTGGAAGTTAGATCTGTTCATAGAAAAAAAAAAGTCTGATCTGGTCAAGTCCTGCATATTTGTCAGTAAATCGCTCCGGTTACACAACGGGCCTCAGTGTTTTTCTTGCTGCTGCAGAACATGGAGGCAGCGCTGATGCAGATCAGAGACAACACCGAGGAGGATTTGCAGAAAAAAACCCAAAATAAGGTGAGATTTTCCTGCCAGAACTAAAGAAAGATTTGATTATGACTCACATATTTACACACTCCAGAACAGCACAGAGCACTACTCTGATTTAGCAGGATGTAATAATGTTTCATGATGAACACTGTCTCAATCTTTTGGACTGTTACTTCCTTGTAACACCTGCAGAAAGGAATCATGTTTGAAATCCGGCTGAATGAAAGAGAGACTAAAGACACCCCAGAGGAGAAGAAGGAGGGGAGGGAAAACGGAGAGCAGCAGGTACGGAGCTATTAAAATAAGGCTGTTTTCACTGCATTCTCCTTTCCTTTCTCACTCTGATCCTGACCCACCAAACAGGAAGTGGACCCTCTCAATTGTACTCTAAGCTTCCAGGAAGGGGAGGAGTTGAAGCTCAAAGATTGGTCAAAGGAGAGAAAGGGGTGGAGCCACAGGACGCCTCAGACTCTGCTGGATGCCCTGGCCAACATGGACATCAACTCTGTTTATAACACAGCAGCTGAGCCTGCAGAAGGTGCAGTTTAGCCTTTCTTTTTCAGGCTCTTCAGTTTTTAGTTGCTCTTGTTCAGATCTCCAAAACATGCTTCCATCTCAGCAGGTCGCAGGCAGTGGACCGGCGGCCCCCCTAACTCCCTGCTGAACGCTCTGGCTCAGACTGAAGTCACGTCGTCCACCCTGGACTCAGTCCGCTCAGGTCAGGCCAAACAGGAACGCACAATAAACTGAAAAAAAAAAGAAAAAAAAAGAGAGAGATTTGTTAACCGTAAAGCACCAAAGCGTTTGTCCTCCCAGATCTAGACACTGCGGAAGACGAGGAGGAGAAAGAGGACTCGGACGTAGAGATGGATGAAGAGCGTCTGGAGCCACGGTCTGATGACGACGACACGTGAGTTCACAATTTGTCTCACTTTGCTCACTCTGAACCCTTTAAAGTGCTCTTTTAGATGTGCACTATGTCCTTTGGTCTGATTTCTAAAGCTTTAGTATAATTTTTGCAATTTGTGAGTATAACAGTTTTCATTAGTTCATCGGTTAATTAATCTATTGCCAGGCAAAAATCATAGCGTCATACCTGACTTTTAGACATAATGTACCCCAAATAATTACAAGACAACATATTTGCTTTTGGGTACTAAAAACATGCTAAACAGGCAGTGGTGGTTCTAGACCAAATTGAGCAGGGGGGCCAGGGTGGGGCCATTGTTTTTTCACAGGGGCACAGAACAAAAGATTGGGAAAAAAGCCTAAACAGGTCAACATTTCATCGTTTAATATATGAAGTAAGCCAAAGAGCCAATTGTGGCTCTGGAACTGCCGGTTGCAGACCCCTGATCTTTTCTCAATACAGCGGGAGCTTTATGTGAAACAGCTTAATTTTTAATTATTGTTATTTTTTTATATTTAGTTTATTATTATTTTGTTATTTTATTATTGGGTAAAACCATAAACGTAAAAAATACAACTGATCCAAATGACCAGTCAGTCGCGGTATCTTTGTCAGCATTTATCATCCTAAGAAATTTAATATCATGTCTTTAGTACAGGCCATAACAGGGGCCAGGAACAGTTCTACAGGGGCACAGGCCCCTGTTGGCCCCTGTTCTAGAACCGCCCCTGTAACCAGGTCTGTATATGCAAATACATGTACTGGGAGTGTTTGCAGATTTCCTTTTTTGTTCCAGCAGGGTGGGTTTGAGCAAACACCTGAACAGGATAGCTTTTAGCTGGAATAATAGAAAGCTCTCAGTTTGTCAGTGTTTTCATTTTTCATCATTTTTATCAACCGAGAACTCCAGCCAGGTCTTCGCTCGATGAGGACTTCCTCAAAGATGAGTATTTGACCGGAGAAATCAGATCAGAACGGCGATCGCAACAGATAGTGGAGTGATGCATCGCTGTGAACGATTCAGTCAGGAAGAGAAATTACTGAAGTGAAAAATGTGTCAGAGTGTAACACGGGGGTCACCGAGCGTTTTGAAACTGAGAGCTACTTCAAACCGAACTCACAGTTATCTACTAGACAAAACCAAGGTTCATATAAAATAATTTACTTGTGCTTTTTAGAGAAAGTAATTCTAAAGAATAAAATATATCCTTAAAGTTTGTGTAGTGTATAATGCAAACTTGACTATAATAGAAAGAAGCTAAACGGCTAATCTTCTGCTTCCCATCAGGAATTTTGAGGAGTCAGAGGACGAGCTGAGGGAGGCGGTGGCAGACTCCATGAGGAACCTTTACGTCATGGAGGACTCGGGCTCAGGCGAAAAGCCGCAAGAGATGCTGGAGAAGGCTGAGGAGACAGAGAGGAAGACCGATCACCAGCAAGTCCAAGCAGAGGTTAGCGCCTCAGAGTTTAAAGACTCACCAGGATCTCAGCAGGAACCAGAGGATCCGTGTGAGTCCCCGGCTTCTAAAAAGCATCAGGCTACCTGACGCCTCATTAAGTGATCTGACTGAGCTACCAGAGGGATTACTGTGAATAAACTGCCTTAAAACACGTGAAACATGCTCACCTTAACTTCTATATATGTCATGATAAACCTGGAGTAACAGAGTCACTGATCACTAATGTAAAATGTAAATCTAAATGGAATTTCCAGAAATTAAAATATCCTCATATTTTCTGAAAATAACTACGATTTGTTTCACTACCTGCAATCATCATATTGTTATTTAGTTTCCAGCTAACACCTCTGAGGTTCCCACAATGTGAAGAGGAATCCCCTGGTATGTTGGTGCCTGCAGACAAAGCAAAGTTAAGGCAGGTTAATGGAGACCCTGAAAGTGACCACTGTGATTGTTACTATTTGCTGCTAGTTTTCTGTCGCTAACAACCTGCAGCTTTTAGGGCTGCACAGTGGAAAATGCATCTTTTTCATAACAAATATAATACACATTTCATAACTTTACAACAGTGTTTGGCCATGTAGCTCATTTTAATTTATACGTTTGAAGTTGAGGAAGGTCTAAAAAAAAAACATATTATAGAAAATAACCACAACTGCCAGCACAGAAATGACCACTTGTGATTAAAACCAGAGCGTAATCCTGCACAGTCTGAACAGAACTCAGCGGCTCTATTTAGAGGGAATCCTGTGAATTAAATTAAAAATGTAAATGGAATAAACTTATATAAAGCTTATCTTGTCATACCTTTCTTCTCAACGTTCACCTGCACATCTAAGCGTGCACATAATCATGAATTGATACGTAGAGCGGTAGGCGACTTGGCCAAGGAAACTTTGACATGTGCTCTGGACAAGCTGGAATTGCACTCGCAGCCCTAACACTGGCAGAGGATGGTTCTTTCCACAGCCCTTCATCTGTGTAATTATGCGCCAAACCCCGTGAACTGATCATAGCAAGGCTCTGCAGTCTGAAGCCAAGGTCCAGAAAACACCTTCTTATGATGTAAAGGCTTTTCTATGACAGACTTCAAAAGCTGCACCCTGCAGTCAGCAGCGACCTGAAGAACTTCAGACGTTCTGCAATCAATACGATGTAAACTCCTGTTTGGAAGGGGCCTAACTCTGACACATTATGAGGTAGTTTCTCCTGGGGCATGAGAAGGATGGATGGATGGTAACTTGCAGTTGCAAGTTCCAGTTTGGTGAGGATGTTAAGCTACCATTTAGTTCATAGTCTGAGGAAAGGAGATATGAAAGTTCTTCATCCCCATGTAACCAGTACACACAGTCCCTATCTCATGGTCATAGCTACCACCACAACACTTAATGGTAGTAAACAACCGTACTGATGCTGTAATTTGGTGAAACTCTCATGTTTGATCACATTTGAACATTATGTTATTAACTGGGTCAAAGTGGAACGAACCGCTTAACCCAGAACAGCCTGCCACACTTAGACAGCACCAGACACAAGGAGATGACTCAAATCTGCCAGATAGCGTCCTGGAGGTGACACAGTTTCTCTACTGATGACACAGTTTGGATGTGTACGGCCCCTTCAATGGGTGTGAACCTAAACTCCTTTATGTTTGTGAGATAAACAGTCGGGGCTTCTTTGCCGATCAAGAGCCCATCAGCCCTGATGAGTCTGTAAATATTTCTCTGTCTTTAGTAGATTAAATGAGCTGAGGTATACTTTTCTGTTTCGAGCGTCTTGTATTCAAAGTAATATTTAAAGTGGGAGTCGCCTGAAGGGTATAAACGAGCCGGGTCCACCGAGGGGGTTTCACCGCTGACCGGGTGTGGTAGTTTATAACAATGTCTTGATTACTTTGTGTGTTTTATGTGTGAATTCTGAGCCGCTGTGTCACCAAAATGTCCTTAATGACGATAAAGACTGTTTGTGAACATGTAACTCCTAATCTGATGTGAAGAGGGCCTCAGAGCAGCAGCTAACTGGACGTGTCAAAAGTTTGAAGTGAAAGGCAGCATATTTTGTATGTTAATAAAACTACCCGCGGCTGGATACAAATAGACATTTTGACTTTTTCTATGAGCGTTTTATGTCTTTCAAAACTAATGAACGCTAATGAATGTCTACATCATGCATTTTGTTCCAAATCCAGATTTAATTGAATATTTTCATTCTATCAGCAAACTCAGATTCTCCTGTTTTAAGGTGAATTTTGTCCCAGTTTGCTACCATAAATAAAGTTAGATTTGAAGACTTAATAAACACAGCCATGCACCAGCTCTCCATTTCTTCCAACAACGGTTTCTCTGGAATACTCAACGTTATTGAGTTGTACAGAAGTTCTGCAAAACACAGCCGCCGTGAACGAAAGCAGCCTAAAGTCTCTCTTCTTCACATCCATTTTGTGAATTTTACTCCTGATGGTTTAACCACACTAAAGTAACTTAGATGTTAAGTTATTCTCAGAAAACCCATTTGTCACACTACTCCTACTCTATATGTTCATCGAGTGCCCGTTTTCCGGTAACATGTTATTTTTCCTGGAAATGTCTCTTCAAGCTAATGCTACAAATGTGTTGGTGGAAAAGGAAGCACTGTATAATATGTTATTCATTTCGACTGGACACTAAAGAAAAAACTGTCAGTGCTACAGCTAATTATTGCGGGTAACATGCAAGAGGAAAGTTTGCAGGGGGCAGTTATTGATTTATTATAAAACTACTGCAAAACAACATTATCTGACTTAGGAAAATGTGCTGCTCTCACCTCCACGGTCTGACTGTTGACTGCCTGCTCGGCCTGTTGTGGCTGGGGCATGGTTTGCTTTGGAAACGGAGACTGTTTTTGATTGATAAATCTGCCCTGTTTATCTGTTAATTATCAGAAACTTCAGTCACTTTTCATGCAGGGCAGGATCTTTGATACGAGTTCTCCCTCCATCATTTATTGTGCTGACAATACGCAACCCTTCCTTTTACATATTCTGGCCAAGAAAGCAATTGGTTTTAAAGCTCTGAGGTTTAAAAAGTAATCTGCCTTCTCTGGCACATGGCTGCTGTTACCTCGGATCATTTCTACCGCTCAGTGAGTCGTTTTCTAGATTTATTGTAAAAAGTTTGGCTCAATAGTTCCCAGGAATCAAACTGTGCGCTGTAGTGGTTGGGCACACCGACTTTAAGGAGATCAAAGGGTTTTGTCAGACTTTTAACAGATACTTAAAAAAAAAAAGCACAGCGCTAAAATATACCCAATGCCTAGAAGGTGTTTGGCTTCACCACACTTTTTATTGCATGACTAAAAATCACTACGGCTTGCTAAGGGTTTACACTGCACTGCGGATATCCTGCCACAAGGGGGCAGCACACAGGAAATGAATCAGCTGTATGAGTTTGTTTTTTTTAAGGGTTTTATTGCAGTATTATTCAAGTGTAATTTCCATTTCTCCAGTCACCTAAACAACATACATAGACTTAAATAGTAATAATGCCTCTTTGAAAATAATGATTTCATAATATCATACATTTTATTATATTACGTCATCTAAAGCAGGAATGCAAGTGGAGGGAAGCGACAGATTTGGCCGTCACCTCAGCGTTCCCTCCATGTTAAATACAACTACAGAGGATGCACAAAGCAGCAACAGAAAAAAAAAAAAAATTTAACTAGAACTCCGCTGACAGGAAATAATATTTAGATCTTTTAGAGCTCACTAGGTGCCAGGGGATGCCATCAGAAAAACAAATCCTCTTCAAAAATCATGTCAGCATCAGCTGTACAGCCTAGAATGAAACTCCAAAGATGTTTTTTTTTTTGTTTTGTTTTGTTTCTGCACCGAGACATTTAAACACAGCGGGTTTTAGGAAACAAGTTTGTTAATCTCAAAAAAAGTGAGACGTCGACATGATCTGCAGTGCAGAGACGCACCAAGTCCAGCTTAGTTTAGACAGAAACTCTGAAAGGGGAAACGACGTGGCTCGCTGCAGAAAGCGGTCTGATTCACCTACATCCTGGAGTCAGGCGTGTGCAACGATCAGATGGTTGGTCTGTTAAACAGCCACACACAAAATCCTTTAGCTTCTTGGATCAAGAGTCAACACACACACACACACACGCAGCAACAGCCTTCAGATGGTCCCCGTTAGCCTGGGACCCAAACGTCTGCATGCTTCCACTCTCCTGACACCTGGACTATGTGTTGAGCTGTTCAGGAAATAGATGCCCACATGCATGCCTGTTTAAAATAGGACACTGGGAATGATCTGCTTCTTCTTTTCTTCAGTCTGGACACTTATCTGCTTTTAGGCTGGAATTCAAAGAGAATGTTGATTCATTCATGAATTTCACATGTATTTGTATTAATGTCTGGCTTCCTGGTAACTAAGCCGACAACGAGTCACCGTGTTGCACTTTAACAATTAGCTCGGGATGCGTTAATCAGACCAATGAGCTTCACTCCTCAGAGCCACTCAGTGGCATCAGAGTAAATGAGAAAAACGTGAAGTAGCAGCGCTAAGAGAGGGTCCAGAGTTCCACAAGGTCTTTAAAAGCCAAGAAAAATAGAAAGTGACTTAGATCTGTGCCGTTACTCGGTGCATTCCTCCTCCTCCTCCATGCTGCATCCAGCCGGCCGGTTTTCTGCACAGACGGAAAGAAAACTGCCGCTCTGATCCCCGGCGGACACCGGGTCTCCTCTGTGCCTCTTCACGGCACCAGCATGTTCAGCAGAGACTCTGTGGCGGCGAGGAAGCAGGCCTCAAACTCCTGATCCGAGAACCGCCCCACGGATTCCCGGGCGGCCCGTTTGATCTCCAGCTTGGCCGACGGCGACAGCGCCAGGATGGTCTCCATGGCGGCGGCGTAGCTGTCCTCGCTGTCGGCCAGGAAGCCCGTCTGCCGGCCCTCGTGCGGCACCACGATGTCCAGCTGGGGGCCTCCGGACTTGTGGGCGAGGACCACGGTGCCTGCGGCCATGCACTCCACCACGCCTGCAAGGAGAGACGAAGGAGAGGAGAGTAAAATGACGCTTCTGCGTGAAGAACGGCACAACCAACAGTCGTTTCCACCAGCATGCACACACTGGGTAACGTGTTAATTTACACGCCACGGAGAAGGGTGACCACCCTAAACCTTCTCACAGTCACAACCTCAAACTTCAGTTCATTTTACTGGATTTTATGACACCCACATAAAGTAGGGCATAGTTGTGAAGTGGAAGGAAAATAAGTGGGTTTCAACTTTTATTTTATTTGTTGATTTTACAAATGAAAATCTCCTACTGCCACACCTTCCTAATTCAGCTAATCAGAGTCCAACCGTATGTAATTTAATCCCAGTCTAAATCCAGCTAAACCCAGGAGAGCATTGATTTGGAGGAGCTGCAGAGTTCCAACAGACTCCACAAGCTGAATTTCATGCAGAATAAACAACTGATGCTAGAAGAAAAGAAAAAAAATCTATTTTTTTGGTCCTCAGGGCCAACCTCATGCTGTAGGCGCTTCCTCCCTGCTGAGCTGACTTAAAGGGTGATTAACTGGCTTCTGATGGTACGCTGAGGAGATACACGACCAAAGCTAATACGTGCAGATCTTTCCCTGAGATTATTCCCGTAAAGGCCCAGATTCTGGCCGGCGCTTCTCACCGATGCCAAAGTGCTCGTTCCACATGGTGTGCAGGCCGATGCTGGCGTTCGCCAGCTCCCTCTTCAGCTCCTCAAAGGGAACGTTGAGCTTGAAGTCGACGCGGTCCGCAATGCCAAGCTCCTGGCAGAGCCCCCGCAGCATCAGCACCCGGTCCTCGTCCTCCTGGTTCCTGCAGCCCCCCACCAGCACCAGCCGCAGCGCCTCCCTCCCCCCGGGGCCGTCCCCCTTCCTGTCCAGCAGCTTGCGAAACGCTCGGATCTGCAGCGGGTGGTCCTTCTCCGGCCTGAACTGACCCACGGACACGATGGAGTGGCGCTTCCTGTCCGCCCCGCCGCCTTCCTCGTCACCCCCCAGCTCCTCCCAGCCCTCCTCCAGCTCGTCGTCGTCGTTGTCGCCCCCCTCCAGCGGGACGTCCAGGAAGGCCCGCACGTCGCAGGGCGGGTAGACGATGCTGGTGCGGCCCGGCGAGCGCCACAGGGCCAGGATGTGGCGCAGCGTCCAGGTGGAGTTCACCATGACGACGTGGCTGCAGGAGCCGGCCAGGCCGTAGAGCAGGGCGAAGCAGCAGTAGTACACCGCCTTCAGCGCGCTCAGCACCGGGTTCCTGGAGATGAAGTCTGCGTTGTTGAACCTGGAGTCGGCGGAGGAAAAGAACGCGGTTAATTCCTGACGACCATCGGTGCTCAGGTCCCGTGTGTTCGCGCGTCGCTTACCTGGGGTTCCTCTCTCTGACCACAGACAGCATGTCCGTGCTGACGGTGGGATAGTGAACGTAGCTCGCCACCTTGCAGCCCCCCAGGTAGCGGAAGATGGGGAGCGTGAAGGCGTAGCCCATGGAGTCCACGTAAAGGTCGGGAACAAAGGCGGTGAGGGCCTCCCACCCTAGAAGAGACACACGCGGGATTTAGAGCTGCCTTTGGTTTGCAGAGACGAAGCGTTTCCGTACGTGGGCCAAAATTGTCAAGTCAAAGGAACCCGAGGGCCAAAAAATTAACACCAAAACACTTAATTTTTTACCTGGTCTACAAAAATATGATCATTTAAATTAAATAAATTTGTTGTTTTTTTTGTAGGAAATTAATTTGTACATTATTGTAGATCCAAAATTTAAAAGAGCGGTTTAGCTTATTTGTTGGATTCATCCGGTTTGTAAATTATTGTTGAATAATTTAATTTGCCTCTTTAACAATAATAAACTGAACTTTTTGGTCTAGCGATATAAAAACAGTATTTGGGTCATTTCTTTGAAAACACTTGCTGTAATTGGCCAATTTTAATTACTGAATTCAAAGCAGATTTAACGCATTTAAGTAATTAAATATGATTGGATAGATCTTAGTATGAAATTAAAGAGAATTTCAAAAGTGTGTTTATTAAAATATGAATAGTTTGTGTTGTACGTACCATTTTCAACTGTAGGATTTAAACTTTTCTGCAATAATTTAATAATTAAAAACTAAAATCTTCCATCATTATCTCCATTTGGGTGCTTCCATCAGTATTTTGGAAGCACCCAAAATCAGTACAATACTTTGGACAAACCTCTCCAGGCAGCTGGAGGAACAACATATTCCTGCTTACGGTCAGATAAACTTTCCGCTGCTTCCCTTTAATGACTTAAACTTGACCAGAACCGGCCCTAGAACCGAGCACCTTCACCTATTCAGCAGATAGGTGAAGATGGGTGCCCGTCTTACCGAGGAACATGGAGCCCACACTCTGGCCCAGCAGGGTGAAGTGGGGGTAAGAGGCGGCCTCCACCAGCCCGCGGTGACGCAGGAAGATGAAGGTGACGGGTCGAGGCAGAGCGATGTTGAAACGCTGCCGCGCTCCCTCCAGGATCTGCTCCCCGGTCACTCCCTTATCGCCGGTGTAGACCACGAAGGCCACGCTGGGGTACCTGGAAGGATGGGACAGCGGTCGCAACACATTCTGTCATGCTCAGGTTTACAAACAAACATGCGGTGCTTTGGAAAAGTCAGGCCCATTGGATAGGTCGCGGCTACAATGGAGGTTATTGAGGCTTTGGGCGGCGCAGCACAGAGGTGTTAAAAAGGGACGGCAAATTACAAAGAATTATGCCACGGATTTGTCTGACTGGTTACCTTCAGGAGTCAACCGCACTCCACCTGTGTGAAAACCAATCTCAGTATAAAAGCAGGCGTACGGCACATCCTCAGCACTGATGCTCAACACAGGAACGCCACAGGGATGAATCCTCAGCCCTGCTCTCTTCACCCTTTCTACTCAGGACTGTTCTGCTGTCCACCCCACAGACACTGTGGTGGAGATCAGACCCACCACAGCGGTGTCGTCAGCAAACTTCACCAACGATGAGCCCCTCTACAGGGATGAGGTCAGCAATCTCACACAGTGGAGCTCCAGGAACAACCTGATCCTGAGCACCAGGAAGACCAAGGAGGTGATAATAGACTACAGGACGTTGAGAACACACTCCTCTCTACATACAGGGGGAGGTAGAGGAGCGTGTGGACAGCATTAGGTTCCTGGGCATTCACATGTCCTTCGACTTCTCCTGGACTGTGAACACATCCCACCTAGTGAAGAACTCCCAACAACGGCTCCTCTTCCTCAGGAAACAGAGGTCTGGACTTTCCTCTAAACTGCTAAAGAACTTCTACAGAGCTACCATAGAAAGTGTTTTATGTCTCAGTATAACTGTTTGGTATGGGAGCTGCACAGTCCAGTAGAGGAAGAACTTAGCACGGGTGGTGAGGACAGAGCAGGGCATTGTGGGATGCCGTCAGCAGGATCTAGACTCAGTTTATCCAGAATTAGTCCAAAGGAGGGCCAGACACATCTCCACTGATGCCACCCACCCAGGCAATGTGATGTTTGCCCCTCTCCCATCAGGTAAACGCTTCAGAAGCCTCAAAGCCAAAACAAATAAACTCAGAAACAGCTTCTTCCCCAGAGCTGTGAGGGCAATCGCCTCCTGATGGGAGACTGCAGTCCAACGCTTTAAAAATCACCCCCACTCTTACTAACACCTTCTTACGTTACAATCACCTTAATGTTACTGCCTGCTGCACACTATCATCTCTGAATATCTAAATTTCTGTAAACGAAGCCTCAGTCATCATTGCTCAATAAGCACCTTACTATGTAATTTTCTACGTCATTTTCTGTAACTCTGTCGGCTACTACAAAAACAACCCCACTGTAACCCTTATTCATTGCCTGTTTGTCAGTTTTATGCCTTTGTTATGTGTAATGTGAACCGTTGGCAGGTCGCCCCACGCTATGCAGGGAGAAGGTGCTCTAGACGAAATCATAACTGAGCGTTCTGACCTACATACAAAACTCTGTAGCGAGGAAAATTAACCCTCAACTCTGTTGTGAAACACGGTGGCTGCAGCGTCATGCTGTGGGGACGCCGTCCGTCGCAGCGTGACGCTGCTGCCACCAAGTTTCACAACGGGGAGCGTGAGTTCAGAGTTAATCCTGCCGCATGTAGTTGGAAGCAGCACCGCGCTGTAAACACGGGACAGCCCTGGAAGAGACCCTCAGGCATGCAGCAACAGTTTAGATCAAAGCGTACTCCTGTGTTAGAACGGCCCAGTCAAAGCCCAGAGCCTGGGGCGAGGCTTGAAAACAGACACTCGGAGATGCTCCCCTTCGGGTCTGACTGGGCCTGGGCAGAAACGTCCGCCTGATCGCGACGTACCCCGAACGACAGACAGCTGCTACTACACAGAAACATGAGCGTTGTGTTTTCCCACAGGTCACCATGACCACACACTGTTTGCTCACACTTCCAGCTGAGCAAACAGCGAAACTCCTCCCTGTGAAGAACGCCCCGGACCAGCGTCTCTACAGGTGCTGGTCACATAGTTAGAATATCATGAAAAGGTAGATTTTTTTTTCAGTAAAAAGTTAAATTTTATTATATTCATTCATTACACATGGACTGACATATTTCAAGTGTTTATTTATTGTAATTTTGATGATTTTACCTGACAACTAATGAAAACCCCAAATCCAGTATCTCAGAAAATTTTTATATTGTGAAAAGGTTCAATATTGAAGAAGCCTTGTGACACACTTTAATCAGCTAATTAACTCTAAACACCTGCAAAGGCCTTTAAATGGTTTCTCAGTCTGGTTCTGTAGGCGACAATCATGGAGAAGACTGCTGACTTGACAGTTGTCCTTAAGACGACCATTGACACCTTGCATAAGGAGGGCAAGACACAAAAGGTCATTGCTAAAGAGGCTGGCTGTTGACAAAGCTCTGAGTCCAAGCACATTAATAGAGAAGTAAAGGAAAGGATGGGGTAGAAAAAAGTGTCTAAGCAACAGGGATGTGGGGGAGATTCACAAAGAATGGACAGTAGCTGGAGTCAGAGCTTCAAGAACCACCAGACAGACGTCTGCAAGACATGGTGCAGCTGCTGCACTCCTTGTGTAAAGAGACAGCATCAGAAGCATCTCACCTGGGCTAAAGACAAAAAAGACTGGGCTGCTGCTGAGTGGTCCAAAGTTATGTTTTCTGATGAAAGTAAATTTTGTATTTCCTTTGGAAATCAAGGCCCCAGAGTCTGGAGGAAGAGAGGAGAGGTAGAATCCACGTTGCTTGAGGTCCAGTGTGATGTTTCCACAGTCAGTGATGGTTTAGGGTGCCATGTCATCTGCTGGTTCTGGTCCACATGTCTAGAGTAATATTCTAATTTTCTGGATTTGTGGTTTTCATTAGTTGTCAGATACAATCATCAAAATTACAAGAAATAAACACTTGAAATATATCCGCCTGTGTGGAATGAATGACTATAATATAATAATATCATATATTATATTATAATAATATAATATCTGATTATATGGCCGGCGCCTGCGGTTCCCCGCCGCCTTAACGTGAGAAAGGTACCGGTGCATGAGGGCCCTCAGGGAGCACCAGAGGACGCGCTCCCCGCCTCCTCCGGCGTTGCAGTACGGGTGGAAGAAGGCCACCGCCGGGCCGCCCTGCTGAGCGCGGCGCGACCTGCGGCGAGCCTGCAGCCACAGCCGGAGCCCCAGCAGGACCAGGAGCAGCAGCAGGGTGAGGGCCAGGCTCAGGTAGACGCAGGGCACCACCAGCGACCACAGCAGCCTGCGTAGGGAGACAGAGACGGAGACGGAGGGAATGAGACAGCCTGGAGTTCACCTGCAGCCACTAAAACTCTTCCTCTGCTGCTTCTTCCAGGTAGCCGCTAGCCCGCTACATGCTAGGCTAACCCTAGCTTCGTCCCCCCCGATACAACCATAGGCTTAAATTGCTCTGTTTCTCTTCGACACTTTATCTCTATATACGACCTTGTTTTAGCTGGAAGCCCCCAGAGAACAGACGTACCTCATCAGGTCGCAGAAACACAGGGAGAAGTGGTGATGGTGATGTTCATGTCCTGCCATTTTGACAGCACGGCTTCCGACACGACGCCACCCTGGTGTCACCTGACCTAGGCTCCGCTCTGTGATTGGCTTAGCGTTTGTTTACCTGAAACGTCACCGACATGTGATTTGCCTCCGAGGGGGACGCGGAGGCTGCCGACTGGTTTGTGCAGCTCTGAACGATTTGTTTGTTTTGTTGAACATTTAGTATTTTTCGTGCACAAAACGTCACCACGTAAAATAGATTTAAGAGAGAGAGAGAAAAAAATAAAATAATAAAATGCTCAACAACTGCACTGAAAGGGAGACAATCTAGAAACGCTCACCAGAATTAGATTTCCTTTATTGTCGTTGTACCAAAAAATAAATAAATTAAAAAGCACCAAAATGGTGCAAGAAAAGTGCAATTAAACAATTAAACATCCTGTTAAATATAAAAATATATAAATGTATACATTTGCATACAATATACTAGGGCTGGACGACAATTTCATAACAATATATATCGATGATAAGTAAAAAAGGGTCAGTGAAAAAAATCTATCTATCTATCTATCTATCTATCTATCTATCTATCTATCTGTCTGTCTGTCTGTCTGTCTGTCTGTCTGTCTGTCTGTATATGTATACACACACACACACACACACACACACACACACACACATATATATATATATATATATATATATATATATATATATATATATATATATATATATATATATATACACTTGTACATACTTACACTTGCATACTCATAGAAAGTACTGATACTAACTAAATACAGAAAGAAAATAAATGACCGTCTTTGTCTAAATGTCAAGTCAAGTTTATTTATATAACAATTTTCAGTAGCAAGGTGACTCAAAGTCAGTATGGCGGACAACTTTTTGCGTCATCAGAAGCCTTCATTGTTAAGCAATAAATAGTTTCTGAACTTTCTGCCGGAGCTGAATGTTTCTGCTGAGACAAACATCTGGTAGACTTTTCTTTTCTTTTCTTTTTTTATACCAGGAATGAAAAAAACAGCAAGAGTCCAAGCACAGGCATCAATAATAAAAATTCAAAAAACAATATTGGGGAGTAAGAGCTGTTTGTGAATTCCCCATTTATCCTCTACATGCATACAATTATAAGGCCTATTTGCACTCAGAGCCGTTATCCTCTACTATCCTAATGATGCAGAGAAATGCTCCCCCCCCCCCCCCCCCCTCAATCTTCAATCATTTACAGTGTTCACATTTTCCAACAAAGACAAACAGAGCTCAAGATGGCTGGCTAGGTTTGGCTGGCCAAGCTCAGCATAATTCACCCTGCAGCCAGTAAGATAAAGCACTGCAGCCATATTACCTTTTACAGATTAAACAGTGCTTTGCATCAGTATTCATCCTCTCAGAGCTTTTACACCTTTCCTCCACACTGAAACAACCAACCAGAACATATTTTATGGGGATTTTACATGATAGACCACACATAAGGAAGCACACATAGAAGTAGAAGAAAAATTCAAACTATGTTCGCCCCTTAAACAGAACTCTGAGAAAAATGACGCAGGCTACGTTTATATCCCCTTTTCAGGCTGTTTGCACATCAAGAAAGTGACGTTTTGGCCCGTTTTTTTTAAATGACTCAAGTTCGGTCAGACTGGATGTTAGAAATAAACATGGGGCAGCAAGACATGTTCGGGGCTTTCACAATTGTATGTAACAAAATGACACATAAAATGAGCAGAGGCCTCAGTTCCTGTTCTGCAAGAAACCAAAGGTTCTGACAAGCCAACATTAGTACAGGTTTCATACAGAGGCTTTCAATCAGACTTTACAATGCTACACTATAACTGTAACAACTAATGTGCAATAACCTGTGCAATAATCCTGAATAGAAGCAACTTCTGCTGTTATTATCATTTTAATATACGTCAATACATATGTATATAGTCACCGTGAATGTACATAAGACATCCTAAATCTCTGCTTTATTTCCTTTTTGTATTTTTATTTTTTTCTTATTCAGTTATTATAAACTGCAGACGTTACCAAGTCCCGGCCTGATTCAGACGTACTGATGATTCTCAGCTCCCTGAGTCAGAAACGGTCTATTTATTGCTACTCATCAGCAGAATCTGTGCCGACCGTGCACTTCAGCGTGCCTCCAGCATAAATGACCCTGCTTTAATCTCTGAAGGATTGGACTAAACAAAAGACATTTTACTGTGACATTGTCCATCTGCTGCAGCGTGCATCGTTTTCAAACTGACCTCTAAGCAACGCACGTTTAAAAAGAGCGTCCTGGTTCTACTGAGCCGAGCTGCAGCGCCGCACCCTGCGGTTTTGGGAGTCTGGCTGTTCAACGTCTTCTTGCTGATTCATAATCATGGCTCATTTATTATACCTTTATTTGTGGACTATTGCAAAAACACGTCACCTTTAGGCGAGATCCCTTCACCAGGCCCTATGCAGCCTAGAAATAAAGCCAGACTGCACAGGAAATCTCCTGCCTATCGGCAGACTGATAGAGCAGCTGAATCCTGGGTAGGGTGGTGGATAGCGCCGCTTTGCTTTACAATGTTTGTGTGCTGTCCAGGGAGGAATAATTCTACTTATTCGATGAGTTGCACTGACCCAATGAAGTGGGTAAGAGCTCCTAGGCTGAGCAGCAGGACTCTTTTGGGGAACATGTGAAGGAGCCAGATGTGGGCAGCAGACAGGATGATCAGCTCTAACTCTTTCAGGTTGGAGGACCACTTCACCACCATCCTAGCTTTTAGCTACCTTTTAATATCATCTATTGTTTTTCATAATAATAATAATAATAATAATTAATAGAATTTGTTGGTTGAATGAAAAGTATTTAAGTCTAATTTGCCAGGAGTACAAAGCTCTAGTTAACACATCCTAGGACATAAACTGTCAGCATCTGGTCAGTTTGTGGTTAATTCGTTTTTTTGTTTTTGTCCATTAGACTCTAATCAACAGCTTCATGCTAAACGCCAGAACCTCTTAGTTCTGCTTGTGCACAAAAGCCATCCGCTCTTTGTTCATTTCCTCTATTTTCCCCTCGTGTTGCAGAGAACCGGGTCCAAACTGTTACATGTTTAAAGTCATAGTTTTATTTAAAGTATAAAACATTTCCAGCTGAGACAAAAAGAACTCAAGATGACTGAGTAGGTTCAGACTGAAGAGTACAAAGAGCCATTTGCAAAGCTGCTCTTTTCTCCATGTTGAAACCTCTCCCAGTACCGGGCTTTAATGTCACAGACCTACGCTAAGTAGCTCATCATTCAAATGTATATATCATATTACCTTGTGCGGAATGTTGTAAATATATATATAAAAATGTGTGTATTCTGGAGCATGTAACAAAAGTAATTTCCCTCTGGGATTATTAAAGTATGTCTGATTCTGATTTTGATTCTGAAAGGAAAGATAAATGATGAATGCTTTTCTTTTTTTTAACAAACAGAACCCGGAGCAGCTCGGCCTGCGGGCGTCTGACGTATGTCCACACCAGCTGTTCATCGTGTCTGGACATCTAGAAACAAACATTTCTCCCTGCTGCTTCTTGTAAAAACGCTCGGGTTCTGTTAGATTTGATGGAGAACATCCGTTGTACTTTGACTGGACCGCTCCAACAGATCAGGATGCTTTGACCCAAACCCTGGCGCTGTAGCCCAGGGCTGCTGTCCTGCTGAACGGTAAAGCTCCCTCTCAATCTGCGGCCTCCAGCAGCTGTGACCAGCTTCCCTGTCCCTGGTAGATGAAGGCGTGCCCACAGAATGATGCTGCCGCTACCGTGCCTCGCCTTTGGGGATGGATGATGCATTCGGGGTGATGGACGGCATCAGTTTTAGGTCTCATGTAACCAGAGCGCCTTGTTCCACATGTTCTCTGTGTCTCCAGGGTGGCGTGACCAGGACTGAACAGAGCTCAGAGATCTTGTCCTCTACTCTTTAGACTTCTCTCCAGCGTCGTGCCTGAACCGCCCGCCGTGCTCCTTGAGGCTGTGTGCTCACCCTTGTTGACACCTCCAGTGTCTCCACAGAACTTCTGCCTTTCTCCTGAGATGAAACTGCCCACGGACGGGCTCCGTTTACTATTTAGGCGACGGCAACTGGCTGCTCTGGGTTTTATTTAAAGGTATCGGGGGGGAAAGGGGGCGGCATGCAAATCAGAAACCTATATTTTAAGATTTCGGTTTGTAAAAAACAAAACGAAGCCTAATAATAATTGAAAAACCAATGCGATTACGCACCTCATCACGTAAGAACTCCAGAAACACATTGACGTTGGCAGAACATGAAACGGTTCAGTGGGCGTGAATACTTTGGAAGACCCGGTATGTAAAGCAGCGGGTAAATCTGTTTTACTTCCAGCCTCCGGCAGATCCTCCTCTTCCAGCCAGGTTTGGCTCTTTACCTCTCTTCAATTACTGGGTACCTCTGCTTCCTCCCTGTTGCCATGGTTATAACCGTGTCTTTATTCATCTAATCACCAGAGAGTGACAAAGATTCACTTTTCCTTCTCCAGGACCCCCAATAAACCTCAAGTCCCCATACAGATGCTTCTTTCTTCCTGTTTGGCATTTAATTTTATTTCTTACGATCAAAGATTTCTGCTCCCTAAGTGGACGCGGTCCGTTTTAGATGCGTTTCCACTTATTTCCCTGCACGGCCCTTCGAAAACGTCTGAACCCCCCCCTCCGACTGCGGACCCAAGCGGAGTCAAAGGAAGGCAGATAGAACCACGGTGTCACCGGAGTCCCACCGCACCGCTTTGCTGGAGGTCACCTGAGCGCGCAGCCTTGCGTTGCATTGCCATATAAAGACAAAAGCTCTTTGATTCCTGTTTCTAAAGTGTTGCGTGTCACTTCCTTCCTCGTAGATTTGAATAGACGAGCCGAGGCCCTTCAGGCTGTGCCGATTCAGAGCGCTGCCTGTCAAGCGTCGAGCAGCACAGCAAGCCGGACGCACACCGCCCCGAGGAACGGAAACCGAGCCCTCCGCTGCCAGAGGCCATCGTCAGCTCCCTCGCCGCATCGCTCAGGTAAGCTGGCCAGAGGTCAGGCGGCCTGCCGTCCGTGCAGGTGTCACCTGAAGGCATCGCGTTTAGAGGAGCCCGGGCAAGCAGCGCCTCCAATAGAACGGCAGCGAGGACAAAAAGGGGGAAATATAGAGTATAGAGTCTCTGTGATTATATGATTATGTCGTTGACCCTCACCCTGAGTTTCTGCACTACGGTTCTGCTTTGCTTTTATGGTCGAAAAAAGGCTTTTGCATTTGACTAAACATGTGCGCCGTTGTCTGGCGTGAAACCCCGCGCACGTTTCTCTTGAATGATTTAGAAGCTGCTCATGTTTAAATGAGAGGAGCAGGGCAGTCGGAGGCACAGGGAGGCCCACGGGGAGAGGAACAAGAAGCCGAAACACTGCAGCTTGCAGGGAAGGAAGTTTGTGGTTGACTTGACTTCAACTGAAAAACGAAAAAAAAAAAAAAAAAAGAACGACCCAACACACGTCTCTGTGAGGCAGCGCGGCCTGGAAGAAACTTCAGCTCAGGGCTGCCGGCGTTGGGTTTGCGATTCGAGGCCGCCGCTTCGCCGTGAGACGAGCGGCGATGCGTGACACGTGTGAGGCACGCTGCTCTGGCCTGGCACAGAGCAGAAACACGGGCCGGAAACAACGCTGTTCGCTTTAAATGTGCTGGCTGCATCCGATGCCTAACAGACGCAGAGTCAAATGTGGAGTCAGCTTGCTTTTCTATCTGACGCTTTGATCAACGCATCAGATGACGGACGGGAAACCGATCAAAGGAATAAAGCGCAGCGTTCGCTGTGGTCTGAGGCAGGATAGATGTCAGGTAGACAAAAAAAACGCCGCTGAAAACAGTCGCATAACTGGTTCAGATGAAAAATAATATCCCCCAGATCTGTTAGGCTGACGTTCTGATGTTTTCTGCCTCTCTGGTCCTTAAGTGGCATTGACTTCTGTTGTTGCCTGTGAATGAAAACACGTTTAAACAGAGAATTTTCTGCAAAGACGGTAAATGTTTGAACTTTAGCCTCGTCGTCCAAACAACGTCTGCATTGTTTTATGATCATTTCATGGCCCATCATGCTCATTTTCTGAGGCAAAAAACAACAAGATTTCTTTCTTGAGTCAAACGTTCCTCCTTTCTGTCTCTGGAGAAAAGCACCACGTCTATGATCAAAGTGAAAAACAACACACGGCTGATTTGAAATTAAAATCTTGGTTTTTGTAAAAATCCAAACTAATCTTACAGATCCAAAATCTGACCTTCTGCAACACGTCACTGTTTGGGCATCCAGCTGGTGTCGACAGGAGCCCGCAGACCCAAAACCTGGGACACGCCCCCTAGACGAACCTTTAGCCTTTGTGATTCCTTTAATTTCAGCTCTTGGAGGACATCTCTCCTCAGTTTGCTTTCACACACATCCAAACAGCGACCCGTGAGCCTAACATGGCTGTATTTGAATAGCTGCATGCAGAGGGAGAAGTCCATGCAGGCTCCAGCCGGAAGCGTTGGGCCCAAACTGCAGGCCGATCTCTGACTGAAATCACAAGCTTAAAGTTGCATTTCACTTCTGCTGGGCCGTCTGGACAAGCTTTGCTTTGGGACTTGTCGTGACGCCAGAAATCTGTTCGAATGAACATTGTTCAAACACGAAGGCGAGACGGTGACAGAGACAGGCAGAGTTTACTGCACCGCTGGACGACAGAGGAGGCCCGGCCTGTTGTGCAGGAGAACTACAATCCTTAGCAACACAGGAAGGAAGCTTCAAAACCACTGCAACAAGTGCAAGCTCGTACTTTGAAGAGACCTCCTCACACAACCGGGCTGTTTTTTCTCTCAGCAGATAAACAGTGTGTGGGGGGGGGGTAGCAGCGACCGGTCCCGATCAGAACCGATCTCCCGCTTCAGAAGAGATGAGAAGCAATGGCTTAAACTGCTCAGGCCTGCAATTTAGCTGAGGCGAGTTTCGTTTCTGCTTCTGATCATCTGTCTGCTGCAAGAAACCAACTTCCCCGTTTTCGCTGCCTGTGGAGCCCAGAGCCGTGAAGCCAAAAGTCCCCAAAAACACGCCGCTGCACGTCTTCTTAAAAAGCCTTTTCTCTGCTCTCCCTGCGGCCCAAACCTCTGCCTGGTGCCCAGACTCAGGCTCTACAAATCTTTGAGGTCCTGACGGCTTTCACCGCGTCTAGTGTAGTTCCCTCCAGCTAAGTCTCCCTTCCTTCTTAGCATCTGGCCAGCATGTCCCTTAACGCACAAAGAAAGATGAAATAGATTCAATCAAAGGGAAGCTCTCTGACAGGGATGTTTTCTAACAGGATATCATTTCAACAGATGGGAGCACTTCCTCTTATTGGTCTAAAATCAGTTCTGTTTATGTGAATCACGCAACCTGCCTTCATCCCTGAGAAAAAAAAAAAAAAAAAAAAAAAAGAAGCACAGTAGCTGTGTGACATTTAGCGCGTGGTATTAAAGCCATTAGGAAGGATACCAGTTCAGCTGCTCGGTTGGCTTTGGTTGCCCTGTCTGAAACTGGTGGAGCTTTCCAACGCTTCCTTGAAAAACAGGTTTCCGTCCTCAGTGGGTGGGAGTAGTTGGAATCAATGTGGCATTCATGATTAAAACAAAGGTTTAGAAAGTGCAAACCCAAGTCCCTCATGTCATTCCAGTCTTTTAACGTAGCTGAGAGCTGCATTCACGGCCTGCGTGTCTAGTTTCTGCTGCTGCTGTTAGTTCCATTCATCAGACGGGTTAATTCTTGGGTTGTGGTCCTTATTTGAGAAGGAAAACATCAGAAAACCTTCAACTATGCAGTTATTCTTTAATACTAAAGCTATTTTTTTTTTAAATCAGAGAGTCTCTTAATGCGGAGGCGCAGGAAGTCAAATCACTTAACGCCAACGGTCTCGACGGCGTCCCTTTTGTGGTTTAAAATGTCATCCAAACTGCCAAAAAAGGATCTGTGAATGCACAGCGCCGTTCAGGGTGAATCATCGTGATGGAAAATGTCCTGCGGGTCATGTGATCCCCCTCTGTCCCACTCAGTGGTGCTTCTCTCTTCCTCGTTTATTTTATTTTTTTTTATATTTTTTTATAGAAATAAAAGAACTGTGGGAGGTTCGCGTTAAAAGCAGCTTCTTGATCGGTAATTGTGCATCGGATGATAAGATACGATGGCCTTTCACTTAGAAACGTTTCACGCTTGTATGTTTTACATACGGATGCTTTTTATCTGCTCGCCGCCAGAAAAATCTTTGCTGAGGCACAGACACGCATCGATCTGGCAGATATGGATCCAGCAGGGGCGGTTCTAGACAGGGCCCAACAGGGGCCCTTAGGATGATAAACTCTGACAAAGATACCGTGACTGACTGGTCATTTGGATCAGTTGTATTTTATTTGTTTATGTTTTTACCCAATAATAAAATAATAAATATATAAAAAAAAAATTAAGCTGTTTCACGTTAAGCTCCCGCTGTATTGAGAAAAGATCAGGGATCTGCAACCGGCAGTTCCAGAGCCACAATTGGCTCTTTGGCTTACTTCATATATATATATATATATATATATATATATATATATATATATATATATATATATGTTTTGTGCCCCTGTGAAAAAACTCTGGCCCCACCCTGCCCGCCCTGATAAATTTGGTCTAGAACCCCCACTGGGCTCCAGGCCGAAAAATAAAACACAATCATGCAGCAAATAAATGTCAGCTGTTCCACTTCCACTTTTCTGTAGCATTACAGTGGCGCTCCGGTGTGTGCTGCAGATTGGGCCCCGCCACGTCGGCCTGAGTGTCTTTCTCTCACGGTGACATTTGCATCTTTGTCGGGCTGAATGGAATCCAGGACCGTCACAAATCTGTCGATATTCAAAACGAGTCTGGTGGAGCTAAGCTAACGGTTAAAAAAACCCGTCTTTCACGCTGATTTGATGAAGTCATTGCAGGAATGTTGTTTGACAAGCTCAGGGTGAGAGTTGCGCTCTAAGAGATGACCAAAGAAACGACCTCTGACCCCTCACAGAAACTTAGAAAGAGGCTGAACTCAATCAGATCCAATTCACAGTAAAATATTTGTTTCTCTGAACTGAACTAATTTTTAGTTCTAAGCTCCAGCTAAGAAAAAGAAACAAAGCCTCCTGAAATCCAGACTTCAAGTAGGAAAGAAGGAAGTTTCCCACCCTCCCCAACATCAAAATCCAATATGGCTGCCATGTGCTTAACAGTGACAGATGTTTTAATAAATAACTTTGTTCACAGCTGACCATTAGTATGCAATCATTAAAAAAGATCAACTCCGGCCTTTACGAACGTGTTTCTGTAGAGTTTAGATACATAAAAGCAGAGACAAACACTGCTGCTAGCTTACATGGCTACTTATACGTAGCATGGTCCCCGAGAATGAGAACAAATCCTGCCTGTCTTCCTCTTTGCTGCCAGAACATTGTTAAGTTGGGTTGGGGCCTAATGAAACACGGGGTTAGTGGACACCAGCTAGCTGGGTTCATCTGCTTCGGTTCCTGCTGACCTCGGCTTTTTCAGAAGAATCTCTACGAGGGGAAGATCAATGAGCTCGGAAACAAACATCGTTTAACTGTTTTTATGTCTAAATTACAGCTAATTTGCTTCACATCTCCCTTGTAAATTGATCCCAACATTTTCTCTGAACCCATTCAAAGCAGTTTACAGCTTAAGAACCACGGTTCTGCAACCCAGCAGAGAACAGGCACAGTATATTTCTGAGTTAGTTATACTTCTGTGGATGAGTGCATTAAACGATAAAAGCAAGAACAAAGTTTGTAAAATTGCCCTCTTTCATTCTGTTAGAGGACAATCTTCTCTAAAACTATGATTTTTTTAGTTGGGGTTTTTTAACAATAGAGTTGTCTAATAGGCAGAGATATTTTTGAGGTATTCTCGTGCAGCACGGTCAGAGTGGTTCTACTTCTGATCAGACTCTGGAGCTAAACAAATCTAGCACATAGAAGGCCAGTGCTTTTAAAGTAGAAACGGTATAAAAAGGAGATGTAAGTATAGACCTTAAAGAAGTGTTCTGTCTAATGTGAGCCTTTTAGAGAAGAACTGAGAACTGGGTCCAGAAGGAACCAATGTGTTTGCCGTACAGACCTTGTTGAATATGCAGTCACAGAGAGGTTGTTTTTCACACAGGAAGTGCTGCAGTAGGAGGAAGTTTCACAGTGTCAAAAGTGAAGTGTGAAGGCTTTGCATCACAACGCTAAATTAGGAGATAAAATCACTTCGGCTCCACCTGACCTGCTCTGCAGGTCGGGCCTGGAGGACCGCGCCCACATCTCTTTGTATTAAAGGTTCTGTGTGTTTCTTCTTGGGGCCAGTTTTAGGGTCCACCACTGATTCCAGTCGCCAACATGACCGCCCCACCGATCTCAGCTGAGGAGATGGAGGAACTCAGAGAAGCTTTTGGCAAAATCGGTAGGAGGATCATCCTTGTTGCTGTCATTTCCTCTTGTGCTTTCAATAGAGGAAGGATGAGTGAGGAACCGCTGCTTTGTTTGTTAGCATCCAGGCCCTCTGCTAAAATCATTTTTCCCTTTAACTGCTTCACTTTTAATAGTAGAGTGCCGACTGTAAAACGTTGTGATAAATGCATACTGTGACATCCTCCTGGTCTTCCTGTCAGACGTGGACGGCAACGGGTTCATCAGCAAAGACGAGCTCACCGAGCTCTTCAGGGCCGCCAACCTGGCTCTGCCGGGATACAAAGTCCGAGAGATGGTCCAGGAGCTGACCAAGACCAGCGACAGACTCACCTTCGAGGAGTTCACTGAAGTAAGCTCTGCTCTCACTCCAGCTGGTGACCGCTCTGTCACATCTAGATCTAGAGCTCGGTCTCATTCCCCCTCCCCATTTCCTGCTTCCCTCAGATGGTCCATGGTCTGAAGAGCAGCGAGGTGGCCAAGACATTCAGGAAGGCCATCAACAAGAAGGAAGGCATCTGTAACGTGGCAGGAACTTCGGAGCAGTCCGGCACTCAGCACTCGTACTCAGGTAACGCTCCACACACTGGGTCATCTTCTCCTACATCACCGTACCAGGTTGGAGTATACAGGCAGCTTGGACATAGGTCTGAGGACAGAGATATGCATTTATGGGCTGATTTGGCCTCAGGGTTTTGATCACTACCTTGTTTAATGACCACCCTAACCACTCGACCAGTCACTGCTCAGTTAGTCTGACTCCATCAGAGGAGAAATGTGCTGCTCAGGTGTGGGTGAGACGTGTGTCGGTGCGGGTCTGTGATCTGATCCTGGGATCGGCCGGGATCTGATGTGCGATCTCTCCTGTCTGCAGAGGAGGAGAAGGTGGCCTTTGTGAACTGGATCAACAAAGCTCTGGAGAAGGATCCAGACTGTAAACATGTTCTCCCCATGGATCCCAACACCAACGACCTGTTCACCGGCATGGGAGATGGAATCGTCCTCTGGTACCTTCTGCTTTCTCAACGCTTCAGATTTGCTTCCGATGTCTCGGAGGATTCCTAGCTCACGGTTAGGTAGAGGACTGTGTTCATCAGCCTAAAATCTGCCGCTTCTCTCCTGCTAGTAAGATGATCAACCTGTCCGTCCCCGACACCATCGATGAGAGGACCATCAACAAGAAGAAGCTCACTCCTTTCACCATCCAGGTCAGACACCAGTGATTACAGTACTCTTCAGTGCCGACGACAAACGAACACTCGTTTTACTCCGGGTCGCCGGCGGCACCGCTGAATATGTGCTTGTTGTGCGTTTCGCTCCCACAGGAGAATCTGAACCTGGCTCTGAACTCCGCGTCGGCCATCGGCTGCCACGTGGTGAACATCGGGGCTGAGGACCTGAAGGAGGGCCGGCAGCACCTGGTCCTGGGTCTGCTGTGGCAGGTCATCAAGATCGGGCTGTTTGCCGACATCGAACTCAGCAGGAATGAAGGTGGGTGTTCATGTGGACCCGGGATTTAAGCCGAGGGCAGATTCTAAGGCTGCCTTGCTTCGGAGTCCATTTTGCGAGGGCATCCAGACAGGCTGTAGATTTACAGAAGGGCCCGGTGCTTCCCGTTCAGGAAGGTTGTATAAATCCAATGCTTTAACTTGTGCATGCAGCTCTGATTGCTCTGCTGCGGGACGGCGAGAGTCTGGAGGATCTGATGAAGCTTTCCCCAGAGGAGCTGCTGCTGCGTTGGGCCAACTACCACCTGGAGGAGGCCGGCTGCGCAAAGATCAACAACTTCAGCTCCGACATCAAGGTGAGAGCCCACGCCGAGGCCTATGCGGATCAATGCCCTGACTTTAATGAAGATGATATGGTGTTGCGCAACAAAGATGTCCGCGTTCTGCGCACAGGCGCCCCCTTGCAACAGGAACACTTTATGACACAATTTTTCATGCTTTCATGCTGCAACAACAAACTTCCATGGGTTTTGTGTAATAAACCAACACAAAGTAGTGCAACATGGGTGAATGAAAGAAGACTTATTCAGGTTTTTACTTTTTTTTACAAATAAAATCTGAAAAGTGTGGCATTGATTTGTATTAAGCATCAGTGAGTCAGTTTGTAGATCCAGCTAGTCGTTCCGGGTATGACTCCTCTAGTCTAGTCTGGAGTCTGAGATTTTTGCCCATTCTTCTTAGAAAACAAAGACCCAAAGGTCAGTCTGGTTAGAGCATTACTTGTTAAATCTCACCAAAGAGACTGAACTGGATTTGGGTCTGGACTTTGACTAGGCCATTCTAACACATGGATCTTCCAGCGTATCTCTGGCTGTATGTGTAAGGCCTTTGTCCTGTTGGGGGTTGAACCTGCGCCCCGACCTCAGGTCTGTTTCAGCCTCCTGGATCGTCTTGTACTTAGCTCCGTTCTGGTTTCCTGTCTCTGAAGAAGAGCCGCCCCCACAGCATAGCTCATCCCCAGCAGGTGTTCTGCGTTCTGGGTCATGTGCAGTGACAGCGCTCATACTTTTTGCACATAGGCCAAGATATTTCCTATTCTTACACACGTTTGCTGTGTCCCCTACATGACTAGCGAGAAGCTTCAAATAGGCCAATAATATGGCTTCCGTTCAACAACGCCATCTTCTGGCCACTCAAAGGCCGGTTTTCTGGAGCGCATGACTAATAGCTGCCTTGTCAACAGATTCTTCCCCTTGAGCTGTGGATCTCTACAGCTCCTCCAGCGTGGCCTGGACCTCTTGGCTTTTTCTCAGATTGACGCTCTTCAAGCTCTTTCTAGGAGGATTGGTTGAACAGTGGGCTGTCAGATGTTAAAAGCCTGGGATGCTGTATTTACTGACTAGAAGACATTTAAAGGCATAAAGTTGAGGAGGATTTTATTTAGGGGTATCAGAGTTTTTGAATGGCACCCTCTTCCTCCCACTTCGAGATCATGCACTACTTTGGGTTGGTCTGTCACAATCAAAACACTGAAGGTTGAGGCATGAAAGCCTTTGTAAGACACAGAATACGTTTGGCTGTCATCACGGCCGTGTTCATCCTTTCGGTTATTAACTGCACACGATTGGTAGCTGGTGGCTTCCTTAGATCGATCAATCAAACAGTTTGTTTGATGTTAAACAAGCCAAGCTGAAGCTGCTTTGGAGCCGTTGGTGGGTTAACCTCTTTAAACGGGTTATTCCAGGACTCCAAGGCGTACTACAACATCCTGAACCAGGTGGCACCCAAAGGAGACGAGGAAGGAGTTCCTGCCATCGTCGTCGACATGTCAGGAGTCAGGGTGAGACTTCATCCAGCCAATCAGAAACCTTAGATCTAGAGGGAGGTCCGCTTTGCTGACTCCTCCCCCTTCCCCCCTTGCAGGAGAAGGATGACCTGAAGAGGGCCGAGTGCATGTTGGACGAGGCCGACAAGCTCGGCTGCAGGCAGTTCGTCATGCCCGCAGACGTCGTCCGTGGCAACCCCAAGCTCAACTTGGCCTTTGTCGCCAATCTGTTCAACAAGTACCCAGCTCTGAAGAAGCCAGAGAACCAGGACATCGACTGGAGCTCCATCGAAGGTGAGTTTCAGGCCCAGAGATGCCCGTCTTGTGTCTCAGAGCGTCTTAGTGGAGCGCTGATCAACGTCTGCTGGCTTTCCCTGCAGGGGAGACCAGGGAGGAGCGAACCTTCAGGAACTGGATGAACTCTCTGGGAGTCAACCCTCGCGTCAACCATCTCTACGCGTATGAAAGCTCCCCAGCCTGTTGGATGTCCGGCTTGTAGACCGCCGGTAGCCATGGAGACTAACGGCGCCTGTGTGTGTGTGTGTGTGTTACAGAGACATCGATGACGCCATGGTCATCTTCCAGCTATACGAGAAGATCAAAGTACCAGTAGACTGGGACAGAGTCAACAAGCCTCCCTACCCGAAGCTCGGCAGCAACATGAAGAAGGTTCGACAGGAACCTTCAGGCTCTTCTTCCTTTCTTGATCCTTTAGACCCATAATCACGCGTCCGCTGTTCTGGTTTCCAGCTGGAGAACTGCAACTACGCAGTGGAGCTGGGCAAAAAGGAGGCCAAGTTCTCCCTGGTCGGCATCGCGGGTCAGGACCTGAACGCAGGAAACCGAACCCTCACCCTCGCTCTGCTCTGGCAGCTGATGAGGAGGTAACCTTCCCTCTGCGGTGCTCATTTCTGTTCTCCCGCTCTTCTCTCCTGACCCCGTCTACTTCCAGGAAGCAGTGGACTGTTTCCACGCTGCTCAGTAAACGCTTCCATATTCATCATCTCTCTGGAGTAGCTCTAGCCCTTATTGTCACAGCTTGGATGTATCCGTGCTCCCTTTGACTCGCTTCATGTTGGAACCCCTGGTGAACATCTGTGAAAAAACCCTCAAAGTAAACTTATCTTTCATTGCAGTGGGATAATGGAGCCAAATCCAACCTTTAATGTGACTAATTGTTTAGTGGGGGAAACAAATCCCACATTCAGGGAGAATTCAGCAACGCTGCTGGGGGCACAGTTAAAAAACTATAATCCCTTTAAAATTGACGTGACAGACGCATTATTTTAAATAGCTGTAGTTTTCCAGGTCGATCAGAGAGTCTGGGAATGTCTACAAAGTAATGGATGATGCAGAAATGTTAGTGGCGCAGTTTCCTGACCCGGGACCTGTAAAAGTCCTGGGTGGAGGGAAAGTCCGCCCCATGATTCATAGAGAGGAGTGTGACTGAGGTAAAACGATCAGCAAACTGCACTAAAGAGGTGTTTGTTGGGTTGACCAGGTCTCCATAGCAAGCATTAGAGGCCTTAGCTGGAGGCCAACGGGTTCTAACTATAAGCTTTTCAGCGACAGAGGCTCCAAGATGAACATGTGGAAAGCCGCCCAGTGCTAAGTATAGTGGAGGACCTGTGATGATGTGGGCCTGTTCCAAAGACTTTGGGAAGAGGATAAACTAAGAAACACCAGCAGATCGTGTAGGCTTCTGTCAGAAAAGGGTAAACCTGGTTTTCCAACAGGAATCCGGCTGAAAACCCACAGCAGGATCAGTAAAATCCTTCCATGGCCACCTCGGCCCCCAGAATTAGATCCTGTAGGAATGCTGTGAGCTGAGCTGAAGAGAAACGAGGACCCGGGATTGGATGATCTGGAGAGACTTTGTAAGAGGAATAGTCAAAGATCCTTTTGGAACAAACGACTAACAGCAGGGAGGCTGATAGTTGTGCCTCTTGAACATGCGATCCACTGAATGAAGGTTTTCAGATTAAAGGTTTGTGACGCTCTGGGGGGGAAGTTATTTGAAGGCTGTCTCCACATCTTTAGCAGGGGTGTGGGGAAGTGCTACCGGCGCTGTATCCTCTGCTGGTTCTGCTTCAGCAGCCTCACGCCGCCTGTCCCTTCCTCAGGTACACCCTGAACATCCTGGAGGACCTGGGTGACGGACAGAAAGTAGTGGATGACACCATCGTGTCCTGGGTCAACGGAACACTCACCAACGCTGGAAAAGGCACCATCTCCAGCTTCAAGGTACGCCACGAAACCGCTCTTCCCTCACTGTGGCATCCTGGGTAACACCAGGACACGCTAGGAGGTCTACAATTCAAATAAATATAACGACCTACAAACGCTGATACCTTATTGGCTACCGGTACCCAGCAGAGGGCTTTGAACGGATGCGGAGCGGTTCCTACCTGAATGAGCTCTGAGAACGGCCGTGTGTTTCTGTGCAGGACATGTCTATCAGCAGCAGCATGCCGGTCCTGGATCTGATCGACGCCATCCAGCCCGGATCGATCAGATACGACCTGCTGAAGACCGAAGACCTGACAGAGGAGGAGAAGCTCAACAACGCAAAGTACGAGCAGAGTTTGTCTTTCGCACATTCGGCCCCAACCCTGACTTGACCTCCGCAGGTCTCGTCTTTCAAACCCAGTTAAAGAGCCGAGTCGCTCTAGATCCGCCGTCGCCATCCTCTGACCTGAGCTGTCCAACTGTGTCAACAGGTACGCCATCTCCATGGCCAGGAAGATCGGCGCGCGGGTGTACGCGCTGCCTGAGGACCTGGTGGAGGTCAAGCCCAAGATGGTGATGACGGTGTTCGCCTGCCTGATGGCGCGCGGCATGAGGAAAGCCTAGAGACCCGACGCAGCGTTTCACCCCTGACCCGACACGTCCACACTCTGAGAGCAGAGGGGGGGGGGGGGGGGGGGGGGGCAGCTCTCTTCTCTTCTTTTCTTTCTAAGCAGGGAGGCTGTGGCGCTTTTCAACGACAGTCTGTTACATTTTGGTACACGTAGTTTTACAAATGTCAAGCCTTAAACTCAGACGAGAGCTGGATGATTTCTGTCTCTCTGAGGGATATAAAGTCCTCTTTTAACCATCTGTACAACTCTATAAGACGCTGCCTCGAACGTCCAGAACAAAGCAGCTCTACCCGTAATCCGACCGGTCCCGGTACCTGATCAGCAACAGGCGACTGGCGGCCCCGATGCTGCCTCAGGCATAAATTAGAGGCTTCAAATTAAAACTCAGTATTATTTATTGTGTCTGGGTCCAGCTGCTCTTCAGGTGCCATATTAGCTCTTTGAATATGAAGAATTCCTGCTTCCACGTCATTTCACTAAATCTCATTTTTGGGTTCCTGGAGCCTCGTTGTGACTGGGTTTACCTCCCGCTCACTCCTCTGGAACGTAACGTGCCGTTTCACTCAGCTGATTGAACTACAGCTTTGTCTCAGATGTATAAACCAAATAAAGAGATTTTTTTTAAATTATGACGTCGGTGTTGTTTGATTTGTGACGCATTGTGCTGTAAAGAACCAGAACCTTGCGGGAGCTGGTCCAGAAGGATTCTACAGAGATCTGCTGATTGTACGAGTTAGGACAGCCTCTCATCTTTACGATCGTTTGCATCAACTAAGTAAATATTAAGCAGAAATTGACATAAAAATACAGAAAGAGTTCTGTCTCCTACAAACCAGATTACAATTAATTACAGGAGCCCACCAGTCCACTGAATCAAAGAACAGCATGGTAGGGCTGCACATGGCTGGAACACAACATCAGCGGGGAGCTTGATGATAAAGAGGCAACTCATAGAGCTGATGTTAAGAAAAGCTAGAATTATGATTAGTAATCATCTGAAGCAAGTTGGGACCCCAGTTGCCAAGGAGACCATTAATAACACACTACAGGTACATCTAAATAATTTAATATTGCATAAAAGTGCATTATGATTTGCCAGTCATTTCAGAAATGAAACCGTTATTTTATAGATTGATTACACTTGGAGTAAAATATTTCGAGCTTTGATTTCTTATACCTTTGATGATTATGGTTGACAGGTAAGGAAACCTCAAATTCAGTGTCTCAGAACATTAGAATAACACATCAGACCAATCATAAAAGGATGTTCTAAGCACAAATGTCAGGCTTCTGAGAAGTATTTGTCCATTTCTAGGCCCTCAGTACTTGGTTGGTCCTCCTCTTGCATGAATTCCTGCATCGATGCTCCGTGGCATAGAGACGATCAGCCTGTGGCACTGTGAAGGTTTAATGGACGCCCCTCTGATAGCTGCCTTCAGGTCATCTGCCTTCTTGGGTCTGATGTCTCTCATCTTCCTCCTATCAGAGATTTTCCTATGCGGTTCAGGTCAGGGGACGTTGTTAGCTTGTTAGCTAGTCAAGCACAGGAACATCATGGTCTTTGAACCAGCTATTGGTACCTTTGGCAGAGTGGGCGGGGCCAAGTCCTGCTGGAAAATAAAATCAGCATCTCCATACAGCTTGTCTGCAGAGGAAGCATGAAGAGCTCTAGGATCTCCTGCCAGACGGCTGCACTGACTGTGGCCTTCAGAAAACCCAGCGGACCAAGACCAGCCGACAACATGCAAACTTCACACTGGACCTCAAGCAACGTGGATTCTGTGCCTCTGGGACCTTGATTTCCAAACGAAATGCAGAATTTACTTTCATCTGAAAACAGGAGTTTGGACCATTGAGAAACGGTCCTGGGGTCTCATTTCTAAAACACAGCATAGAATCCAAAGTAAAGGTTTACGTACGACTCGCCTCCCATAAAGATTCTGAATCATAAAACCATGCGTACGCACCCTAGCACACAGTTTTCCTTTACAGATCACCGCGTTTTCTTTTCATGGTGAAACAACAACCACTGTGAGAGAGCAAAGCAGTGAAACTATTTCACAGAGAGACGCTTTTCAAATGTGTAAATCAGAGGTAAAAGCACAGATGCTGTCCACATTCAAATATCTCGTTGAAAAGTAAACCTAGTTGTTGCTTTTAACGTCGGATGACAGCTGTGCGTTCAGATCGACATCCTAAGAGGGAGAACAGGGGGAATAAGAGGTTTCCCCTGCAATGATAAAGATCCCCCCCCACCAAAAACGCCCCCTGCAAAAAGCATTTTAGGAAGCCGATTGGACGCAGTTTCCTAATTCTCCCATTTGTAAGGTCCTCCGGTGCCAAGGTGTCCCCTGCATCACGCACCAGTGTACCTCACTGTGTGCAGCAGTCTAATAGCTGCACAGCTGCTTAGTTTACCTGTGGCTCACATGTGGTGACCAGACGTCCCGATTTGTGCGGGACTGTCCCACAAACTGAAACAACGTGGCTGGTGGTCATCTCCAGTGGTCGACGGGAGAGAGGCAGGACCTGCACAGTTCATCAGTCACTGGACTAAAATTTAAGTTATTAAACCTATAAAAAGTTACAGGATGCCTGTTATGAACTCATAAGTTGTGCTAAATGCTGTGCAGTAGCAGGCAAAGCAGCGACTAATTACTGTAACGTGTGATCTGTGGTAAATTAAAATAAATAATACAGTGTTGGTTATGTGTCCCTCACAAGCACCTGTTGTCCCACGTTTGGTTATTTGAGATCTGGTCACCCTGGTGACCGTTGGCCAGAGGAACGTGACGGTAGAAAACAGACTTATGTGAGACTTAAAATGGCTTTTGGGCATTTTTTAATCCATCTGTCCTCATGTATAGCTAAGTGTCATCGGCGGCAGCAGTTTTGGACGCTTATGATCGTCCATGTATGATTAACGTCTGATATGGAGTGAAATTGAACCGCTGAGAGGAATGGTGATGCAGTTTGGCTGCACTCCAACACTTTATCATCTGCGTCGCCAATTCCCCCCCTCGTCTCCAAAGTGTGTACACCGGGGTCAGAGCTGATGTGAGGACCGTGGATTTACCCTTTTTAAAAAAAAAATAAAAATAAATAGATCCCAACTTTTGCTTGGGAAGTATGGAAGATTCAGGCCCCGATTTGCACGTACCCAAGCTTTAGAAATAAGGCCCGGGTTCCTTTTCTCCCTAGCCCAGATAAGACGCTTCCACCCCATGCATTACATGACTCCAGCCTTGGTCCACTCCTTGTGAAGCTCCTCCAGTTTTTTTATTTATTTATTTTCACAGGTTTTGCTTGACAATCCTCTGATGGCTGCAGCTCTTCCTGTTGCACCTTTTCCAACCACACTTCTTCCTTCCACTCAATGTTCTGTCGTTATGCTTGGATTCTCTGAACCAGCTTCTTCAGTGGTGACCTTCTGAGGCGGCCCCTCCTTGAACAGGATGTAGACGTCCGTCTTCTGGACGTCTGTCCACTCTTCCCCATGACTGGGTGTCCTAAAGACCCAGACCATTTAAAGGTTCAGGAAACCTGTGCAGATGCTTTGAGCTGATTAGGGTGCGACACCATTCGTTTCCAATAATAGACTTTCCACACTATTCTAATTTTCTGAGCCACTGGATTTTGGGTTTTCATCATCTGTGAGCCATAATCATCAAAATGACAAGAAACAATCTGAGAGGTGGCAATATTCTGCTTTTAGTACGCTTTCTGCTAAGGGTGCAAAAACTACAGGAACACACGCCCACCTCTAACTGGATCAACCACGGCTAAGAATGGGAGGGTCTAGTCAAAGTTCAGACTCAAACCTGACCTAGCTGCTGTGGTAGGACCTTAAACAGC
Source organism: Fundulus heteroclitus (assembly GCF_011125445.2). Taxonomy (NCBI): domain Eukaryota; kingdom Metazoa; phylum Chordata; class Actinopteri; order Cyprinodontiformes; family Fundulidae; genus Fundulus; species Fundulus heteroclitus. The sequence goes on from NC_046367.1 coordinate 11,142,287, forward strand.
TCGCTCATGCTTGGAGCAGAACCGTGTCCCTGGCGATTCTGGTCTCCCTGTCTGACATCAGCGTGACTGGATTAAAATTTAGCCTCATCTCCACATCAGGCAGCGCCTACGAGCTGCGGCCATTAGATCAGACGCTGGTTGTTGACGGGGCATGTGATCTGTGATCTGCTCCTTCTGCCTGGGTAAGAGACGAGTTCAGGAACCCCGGTGTCGGTGAGAAAAACAATAGAGGGAAGAATTCAGGAGACAAAAAGCTGAATGTTTTACTTTTGTAGGAGAGGAAACACAGGCAACGATGCAGATGGCGAGATTGGAGTCCGAAGACTTCATGTCTGATTTAAAAATCTATATTTACACTATTTACTCCCGGTACAGTGAGGCGCAGCCCTCTCTGAGCCGTCTCCTTACAGGGAGCCGCTTCCCCAGCTTCTCGGCGCAGCGTCTCTGCGAGGCTCTTCATTTGGCCGGTTTGGCTTCGGACGGGTTTTCTCCCGTGTCCAGCGTCTTCAGCAGGCGGAAGAGACCCGCCGCCTCACGGATGCGGCTGAACTCGATGCAGAAGGCCTGGACCTCGATGAACAGGTCCTGGACGTTGATGATCTTGTTCCGGATCAGCGACTGCAGGAAGACGCAGACCAGTCGGACCAGCCGATTCTGCAACGTACGAACCTTAAATTACCCACAGTGCACTGGAAACGTTGGCACAGAGACACTAAGCACACCTCTGCAGCATTTTCCCATCATGCCGAGCTACAACCCAAACTTCCCAGGTGTAGACAGCCACGTCAGCAGGAGCCTCTGCTTATTATCAGGACTGATAAAATAACGTACCTGCATGTACTTGTCTTTGATTTGCTCGCATGTAGAGATGCAGTTGGAGATGTAGAGGTGGATGAACTCTGGAGGCAGATCCACGGCTGTGGTCAACCTGAGCGAGGCAGGAGGAAGAAGAAGAAGAAGAAACATGAACCGCGCCTTTAGAGAGGCTAGATGCAGTAATCCTGCAGGTTCATCTCCTCACAGCAAACCCTGCTAACAGCAGTGTTCAAACGTTAGCCAGCATCTAGAGCACGTGTCAAACCTAAGGCCCGTGGGCCGAATCCGGCCCGCCGAGGCAAGTTATCCGGCCCCCAAGAGCCAAAAAGGGCATTTTGTGTCATAAAGTAGAGACATATATCCTTATAAACTGTGCCTTCTGTAGGGAATAGTGATTGTTTTAACTGTGTAGTAACAGTATTTTGCCACTAGATGTGTCAGTTTTCCCAAACCACATTAAAACAACCCAGAAATGTCCAAAAGAAGAAAAAGTGATGGAGAATGATCAGTTTAAAGTGTAACTCACCCTAATATCAACTTTTTATTGCAGATAATCTGAATAAACTGGGTCTAAGGGTGCTACTTTTATGTTGTTATGTATTTTATGTGAACTGAAATTATGAAATCAAAAGTATCATCTAGGCACATGCAAGTGGCCCTTTTAATGACTTGATGAGGCCAAAGAGGCCCAATGTAGGGATGAGTTGTCCAGCAGTGATCTAGAGGCTGGAGGGAGCGTGGCTGGGCCGTGTGGGAGACATTAGGAGACATTAGGAGACATTAGGAGACATTAGGAGACAGGTCCATCTAAAGGAGTCATTAAATGCTCACTGTAATTGTAGATTAAAGCAACTAAACCCCTGAACAGTGCACACCAACACACTTTCTAAAGAAAAAGAGATCACACCAACCCAGTAAAGGCCACTGTCTACATTATTTAATTACTGCAGAATTTACATATTTGCAACCCAGACCAGTTTCCACTTGTCACATGTTGATGCGTCCCTGGGCAAGGCACTTAAGCCCTAGTGGCCCAGCGTGCTGCGTATGGGAGAGTGAACGTGAGCATGAATGGGTGAATGTGGCTCTTTGAGTGGAAAAGCCCTTTAGAAGTTCAGTCCATTCACCACTGAAAGTTGAACCATAGCTGCAGACATTTAAAAAAAGGACTTAAAAACTTATTTACACAAGAATAGACGCCCAGGACTAGATTCAGCTGGTCAGGTGGCTGTGATGCTGTCAGCTCCTGGTCATCCAGGTTTTCCACAGTCAGCTTTCAGAACCACGGCCCATTTTCTCCTGTTCTGGGAAACTTTGTGTGTTGTTGTTCTGCGTTTTCTGTAAAAATCTCCCAGCGAACGAGAGCAGCGCCAGCTTCTCAGACCGCTGAGCTCCGCATCCCAAGGCATCTCTCCGCTCGCCCCGCCCCAGCCCTGCTTCCTGACTACGTCTCACCTGTTGACCACCTCCATGGAGTGCAGCGACATGTCCATGTTCACCAGCACTGAGAAATACTCGGTGATCTGGCTGCTCTGCATCAGCTTCAGCAGCATCTCGATGGCCACCAGCGGGTTGTTCTCCACCAGGTCGGGCAGCTTGGCCGGAGACAAGCCGATGTGGTACACCAGCTTGGGGTCCTTCTCCAGCTCGGCCAGCAGCTGCAGGCAGACGGAAGAGCGATCCACTGAAACTCCACAGCCTCCAGGAAACACACAGACACCACTGCTCCAAGCTAGCTGCAATGATGGACGTCATCCTATGTAAGCTGGCTTTACAACTAGGGCTGAACGATTTTGGAAAATAATCTAATTGCGATTTTTTTTTCTAAATATTGCGATTTAATGCGTCTTTTTTTCCCCAGTTTGATTTTTCATGACTTTTTAAATATATACAAACAACAAATCACTTTGTTTCCTCGCTGTGCGGATTAGTTGCTAAAAGACCCACAGCATCTAAACTCTAAATTATCTCATTCTGACTACGATATATTTCAACCAAAATTGCAATTTTGACTTTTCTCCGCATTAACCACAAGCAACAAAAATGGCGTCTAAATAAAGATGTTTGCAAACAAGGACTATTTAAAACAAGAACTTTTAATGTTTCTATTAATCAGAATATTATTCAAGAGAACAGCTTTTAATTGATTTGGACATCAATCCTTGTTGAACATAAAGTGCAACCAACAAGCAAGTCTATGTATTAAACTGATTGACCTGTACTTAATGCTATGCATGATTATATAAACTCTAAAACAAGTAATAAAATTAGATTATCTCACTTCTGCAACTGTCTTCCCTTCCATGTGGAGGAAAACCCACTTTAAACATTTTACCGACACCTAATGGACGCGTCTAATTCCCTAATTGTTACATAGCCAAAAATTGCAGACCTCTGCGATTTTGGAAATTGCGTTTTTATAAATCACGATTATATTGAAAATGCGATTAATTGTTCAGCCTGGGATGTGCTAAAATGTCCAGGATTTTAGAACAGAAATCGGGGAAAAAAAGCAATAAATCTGATCGGAGCGTTTCTATCACTACATCAGACAAATAAAACCAAGATAAAAAAAAGACAAATCATTTGTCATCCACAATCAAGACAAGAAAAAATACACTTAAGATTCATAATTTTAAATAATAGGACGTTAGCAGCTACTTGTTAGTAAGAACCGGTAGTTTCTATGTGTCGTCCTGTGGAGACTAAACCCACCTGGGACTGCTGCTGGGCGGACAGCGGACTCTTAAAGGCCTTGGACATGATGCGCTTGATCTCCACGCCCGTGCTGTTCTTCACACACATGGAGCGGTCCCACTGGATGCTGTGGTCCGGCTCGGTGGGGTTCAGCCACGCCAGCTCGTCCTCGCACACGTGGAGCGGGGGCGGAGGCCGGATGATCTCCGGCCGGAAGTGGCCTGAGCAGAAAACACCCGATTACCCTCGGTGAATTCACCGCGCGGACGCCGCAGGAACCAGCGCAGGACGCGGCCGTCCCAGACACTTACTCTCCAGCGGCGGGCGCGGCCCCGTCACCAAAGACTCTATGATCTGATTGGCCACGGAGCTGTCGAAGCCGGAGTTTGAGGAGTCCGGATCGGGGTCGTTCAGGATGCTGGGGAAGCTGGCTTTGCTCTGCGTGGGCAGCTCTGACTGGCGCTCTGCAAAGAGAGGGAGAACGGAGTCAGTGCTCCTCGCTGATCACGTCACCTCCGGCCCGGCGCTCCACGCCGGGCGCTCGCCGCGGGCGCGCCCCACTGACCGGCCAACGCCAGCTGCAGGCCGCTGATGTCGATGGACTGGGGCATGTTGCTGATGTCCATGCAGGACACCTGCCGCGGCGTCTTCTTGAACAGATCTCTGGGCGGCGCCAGCATCAGCTGCGACAGGAAGAACTTCTCGGGCTGGGTGATGGGCGGCAAGAAACCTGGAGACAGAACGGACAAAGTAGGAGGGAAGTGAAACGTTTATTTTAGGCCAGTCCACACGGTGATCAGACACAGACTGTCAGCCAAAACTGACTTCATAATGAAAATGACTTCTTATTAGATCCCCAAAGTGATCAGCTAACTTCCTGTAAGTGATGTCATATCCTGAACAGCAGAAAGCGGCCAGGGATCGGCTGAAATCCCTGAACCAACAGACTGATCGCTATGAACGAGGGAGGGATGAACTCTTCCTCGTCTTGGGTAAGCAACGGTCATCCTCAGGAGAAGCCCAGGAAAAAACAAAACAAACCCAGATCTTTGTTTTCAGCGTCTGAGCCATCCTCCCAAAACAGTCCACCACTAAAACTGGGACAGAAATGTCCTCCAGGAGAACAACCCAGTCATAATTTGGAGCTCATCTTTGGATTTTACCCTTAATAGACGCGAAAGAGAGGACGAAGCAGCACCGGGACCAGAACCCTGGTATTTTAGAACCAGGTCCTCTCCCTGTAAAGCAGCCTTGGTGTGGGTTATCTGCATCTTTCTCCCCGCCGGATGCCTCACCTGACAGCACCTTCTCCTGCTCCTCTCCCGGCGCCGGGTTCAGCAGGTGGGCGAAGACGGCCGCGAAGGGGTTGGCGGCCAGGGGCTCGGTCCGGTACATCTCCCAGAGCAGGTAGAGGGCGGTGAGGCGCTGCGGGGAGCTGGGCAGCAGGTCGGGCTGCTGGAGGAGCATGACGAGCACCGAACCCACCCTGAAGTGCTCCGCTTTGCCGAAGTAGTGGTGGAAGTGGGTGGAGAGGGTCTCGAAGGTGTTGGAGCAGGCCTCGTCCGAGATGATGCTCAGCAGGTTGGACAGTTCCTTCGGAGCGAGGGTCATGATGACGCTAACCCGGATTTGCTTTTTTATATTATATATAAATATATATAAAAAATATTTTTTTTTCTCCCTAAATTTATAAACGTAGAATGAAAAAAAAAAAAGTTAATTCATGTTTGAATAGATCCGGAAGACATCGTAATAAAAATCCTCACACGGCATTAGCAGCCCGAGCTCTGTTAGCAAACACTTCGCCGAGTTTACATGGTAATGCTAACTAAAAAAGATACAAAGAAGTCGTGCTAAAACGCGACTTTCCGACCTCAAAAATCACTCTCATCGATTCTGCGACTACAAACAGCCGCTCGAAACCAACAAATCCTCGATGAAGCGGGATATGTGAGCCAAAAAGCGTTTTTAACGGCCCTAAACCTCGAGTAGTGAATTAGCCGTTTAAATTTGGGACAGGACCCTTCCGTTGAGTTGCATCATGGGAGATGTAGTTACGCTATCCAGGGTTTCACTTTTATTTTGAAATCCATTGCAGTTTAATATGTAATATTATTTAACCGGGGATAGCAGGTCAGATATACGATTAGTTTTTGTGTTTATAAATTATACGTTGTTAAACCAAGATGAATGTTAGAACCCAGCAGAAAAAAAATAGCCTAGCTTTGTTAGCAAACGGAAGTTTACCCAGCGGCCCTTGCGATGTAGTTCTCATGTTTTTCCTGCCAAAATAAATTCTGTAAAATTACTAGACAAATAAACTTTAAGATACTGTCCAGCGGCGTGCTTTTCGACGATAACAAATATACACTGGCATAAAAAAAAAAACAGCAGTGTAATTATGTGTTTACCACTGCAGGACTTCACAAAAAACTATATAAAACGTGTAAATGTGTTTATTAACATACTTTAAAACAAATAAACAAGAGCCAAGGGGAGTATTCACGCAAATACATAGGGTGTATAAATTTACCGTTTCAGATTCCATTTGAAATGCCAGAAATGAAGTATGAGTAACTTTAGATTTCAGAATGTGGTATTTCCTTAAGAGTATTATTAGATGAATAGTATAAAGTTCTTTCTTTTTTCTGCTAGTTATGTCATGGATTTCGAACAGCACATTGTCCCAAGTTAAACAGAAATCACAATCAATCTTCTTTTAGATGAAATGGATCACTTCTTCCCAGAAGGTGACAGTAGTGTGACAGTTCCAGAACCGGTGTATCACAGTTTCAGGTTCAGACTCAGAAAATAGTTTACATCTAATTTTTATTTTATTTTAGCAAGTACTGCTTAGCAGGGTAATATCTATTTATTTATTTATTTATTTATTTATATGAGACTCCTCTCACTTTGTTAACAGGTAGCCTATCTATGAGGCGAGTTCCATACATCGACCCACTTCAAATGGTTTACAATACCAGACCAGTAATGAACAGCATGTGGGGTGGTGGGAATATCTGCTTGAAACAAAGACCTAATGTTGCGATTATTATTTTTGGAAACTAGATCTGCTGTGAGTGTACTTTATTTGGGTTGATGATGTCACCAGAGGAACAAGGAACAATCTGATGAGCTGGTGTTACTTACTATGTTTAGTAAACTACATGTGACAAATTTCCTCATAGATGGTAAGCTTGAATGCTTCAGAATCTGAGTTTTGATTCAATTCACCCCAGAGCCACTGACTTATTGAGCCAACAGCTTCTTCAGACCTTTCACCGGTATTAATCTGCTTATATTCACGTTTAGTGTTTTCCAGCTGCTCGGTTTTGAAATATTTGCCACATGATAACATGAGTAGCACCGTGTTCTATCCTTTTTGACAAAGCTTAAAGTTAGAGTGGCTTAGGCTGCTAGATGACATCAGGGTCTATTTTACTCACTCTGATGAGTACTACTGTTCTCCAACTTGCATTGTTTGTTGTTATTTCAACTTTTTGTTTTGTCATTTTTCTCTTTATAGTATGTATACGTGGCATGGTGTTCTGGTAGCTGTGACATCATCCAGGGGAGACAGATCACCTGCTATTACCATATAACATAGAAAGGATTCCTGGATCAGTGTGTGCTTCTGTGTCTCCCCCAGTCGGTCAATGCACAACACTGAGCCTGGTTCTGCTGGAGGTTTTCCTGCCTGTTAAAGGGGAGTTTTCCTCTCCACTGTATCTTCATGCATGCTCGGCTTGAGGGATTGCTGCAAAGCCATTGACAATGCAGACGACTACCCTCTGTGGCTCTACGCTCTTTCATGAGGACTGAATGCTGCTTGTCAAGTCTTGATGCAATCTACTGGGTTTCCTTAGATAGGAAACGTTTTGACTAATCTGTCTGTATGATTTGATGGAATTTGACTTTTTAAAGTGTCTTGAGATGACATGTCTTGTGAATTGGAACTATATAAATAAAATTTAACTGAATATTCATGTTCCACATTAAAAAAATTAGGATTTGTCACTACAGTACAATGGTGTTAATCACCAGCTTTTGTCTGGATGACGATATGATGTTTGTTGATATCACAAAGTCTGTTACGATACGTTTTCCATTAAATTCAATTCACAAGTCTGCAATCGATATGATGTCATATCATCTGCCACACTTATTTACATTATTATGAAAAACATTTATTTGATCCTTTTATTTTCAGGTTCTTACAGGCCTCAGGCATTTAAATCAAACAGCAGCATTCTTCTAATAATAATAGATCGCCTGTCTCATGCCTTGTGAATTTCAAAGTAAAAGCGTGTCCTAAAAATGACTGGATCCATGTTTTCATTTTGCATCGATGCAATTGGATTGTTAATCATTTAATCAATATGGTGCTTGCAAGCTGAGGTTAACTGATACAAGTCTGATCGTTTCCAGTGGACGGGGGACTTCCATGTGGCTTCTAACAGCTTAACACGATATGATCGCTAAAGATCTTTAACTAAATCTGCCTGTTCTCGTCTGCCCCAGTCCACTTCAGAAACGGCTCTTGTTCAAAATAACCACCACTCAAGCACTTTTCTGCAACTGCGTAAATAGAATCTGAGGCTTTAGGGGAGAGTGCTGGACTAGTGATTAGAGTACTGCATGTGTCGTGGAGGTTCTGGGTTCAAGTCCCATGTATTGCCACTCCGACTCCCTGAGCAAGACCCTTAGCCCCAGAATGCTCCCTGGGCGCCGTACAGTGGCAGCCCACTGCTACCCAAAGGGATGGGTTAAATGCAGAAAACAAAATATCATTGGACTGTAAAGATTTTTAGAATTAGATTTAAAATAGACCAAAACATAAGAATTTACAACAAAATAGCAAACTGACCAGAGGTGACGTGTACTCTAGGTGGCAAACTATACCTGAAGAGTTTTGCTGATTTTTAGAGAATTCTAGCAAGTAGCTTTAGCTTTGAAACAGTTTTGTTCATTTATGTCATTTATGTCTATTAGTTGATCACATTTTAATCAGCACATCTCTCTTTAGGACTTTCTCTTTCTTGTGCAAGAGAGACGAGTATAAACATCTAATCAAGTATAAAACATACACAATGCATGACATCAACACACTTTTACGCCTCAGGGGATTCTGGTGCTTAACGCAACGCTGACTGTATTTGACACAAAGAGACAAGAAGAGAGAGGTGAGGATGTTGAAACATTTATTAGTAATTTCCTTCTTCTGTCTGCCCAAACAGCGATGTGCTCAGAGTTAGGATTCTGTTTGGAAAGCAGACGGCTCTTCTGGAGAACACGTTCCACAAGGAAGATGCAGCACACAGAGGGAACACCACAGAACGGGTCATTAAGAAACCAAAAAAAAACAAACGCAGACATAATGAATTCTAATGTTGGGGTGACGCAAAATATTTCAGCTTTTTTGTTTTTGAGTCCAAGTTAAAAAAAAGAGAGTTGACATCAGAAATTCTTTAGTCAAGTACAGGTTCTTAAAAAATGCCTCAATCACAAAGAAATGACATTTGTTCTTAAATAGCAAAAATATTTAGCATTGATTCAAAAAGCCTAAAGAAGCTAAAATATGAGATTCTGGGTGCGTGTGGAGGGGAAACGTGGGCAGTTCTTTTGAACATCAGCTTCACAGCTCCTCTCTACATCTTTATTTTTCTTTAAAGGGACGCTGCAGGTAAAGCAAAACCCAGAGCTGGCAAGATGAGGAGATAACCAGAAGCTCAAATAAGCTCCTTCTGACTTTCCACTGGGAAATGGAATTCGATAATAAAAGCTATTTTCTAGTTTTAAATTTCAGATTTTTTTCTGTAAAATGCTTCTTGAAAACCGCACACAGGGAAAATACCGTTTTAAGGTCCATATTCACAAGTTTGGCAGAGATTCACACACACAGATCTGATCTGCATTCACATCACGTCACACACAAAACACACATTTGGCACAAAATATCCACCTCCCTCCTTGATCCATTGCACAGTCCAGACCCTGCGGACTCCTGTTAAAGAGCCTGCACAAAAAAACTGAACAGGAAACTGCAGGAACATCAGAACCCGTCAGATGAAGAATAAGACAATAAAACAAGGTGGTAACACAGTAAAAAACACAGTATAAAGACAAATATTATGAAAAAAAAATAGTAAGTACATGTCAGTTATATATCAGGCATGCAGGCAAGCACACTGTAAACTTTAAGACTGGCCACAGGTTGAGAATCTCCAACTGGCAAACAGGTCAGGTTCACTTCACCACCAGGTGACGACGGGAGGATCACAGTTCGCACAGAACAGGGGTCGTCATCACGACGAGTTCGGGTTTCTGGTGCTAGCCTTGCGGATAGTAACCTGGGCTCACATTTTTGGAAAAATAAAGTTGCTTTGTGTCTGTGGAACACAAAGCTGGGGCTGCAGAGAGTAACTTAATCTAATGAATCATAAACCTTCCCCACTGGTTTAGTATAATGTCTAAAGGAGCAATAAGCGAAATTTAATTATTTTAGATAGAAAGAACTAAAAAATAGTTTAGTGAAGAACTAAAGGTATCTTTTCAGACGGACTATGGCAAAACGTCAGACATCATCTCTCTGTGTTGTTCTCCAGTCTCTTGTTTACGTAGCTGGGCCGGCGGAGCACGCACGTACGTGCACGGGAACAGCTGCCACTCAGGGCTTAGCCACTCCCCGCCCATAAAATGCCACCGCCAGGCACAAAACGGCGGCCAGCACGCCCATCGGATCAAAGCCTTCTCTAGCTAACATCATTATAAAGTTATAAGTTACTCACTTCTTCACCAGACACGTTCCTCTGAAAGGTGATGCTGTTTTGCGGTGTATTTATCCTTTGCAAACAGGCTCATGTGAGCCAATGAGTGAGAAGGGGAAATGTGTGCCGAGTGCTGGAGTGGAGATAGAGAGAAGCGTGGCTTTATACTTTATACAGACAGCGCTCAAGCTCTACCCAGTGGTGAAATATCGCTTATTGCTCCTTTAAGTGTTTAATCCTGGCTGGGTTTATAATGTGTAAGGAGAGCAGTGTTTGGGACACGTAAAAAGTGGCGGATGTGTGAGTGCGAAGTTTTGGCGGCCTAAATAAATCTGAACTGTGTCCGTTTGAAATGGCCGAACGCTGAGCTGACAGGTCCAGCTGCTCCTCCCTCACAGTGCGTCCTGCAGCGACCGGGGGGCAATTAGCTTGTTTCTGCAGAATATTTTAGCCTGTGCTCAAACTCACAGCTCCGTTTCAGAAATCTCAAGATTCATTGAACGGACAAGATCTTTTCCAGAGGTCAGGATCTTCTGAGGAAGCTTATGTTGCTGAAATAACCCAGAAATGTTAGTGATGAAGTGCCTGATTTTCCTCTGACATGTTTCAGCACCTGCCGTCCTCGTGGCAAAATGCAAAAACAAAGCAAACAGACGAAAAGATTGCACGACAGAGTGAATGCTGAGGAAACAGAAAGCAGACACAGACTAAACAGAAACGCAAGCAGAGCTCCTCAAAGGGTCCAGCAAATGCTGCAGCGCTGCTGTTCCAATCTGATTGGTCTAAAGCTTTAAGCGCTCCACGTCTTTCACATAACAGCAAAAATGCACCAAGGAGTCGATAGCAATTAAGGGCAGGAGCAGGAAACCTTCTTCCTTCATACTTTTTAATTATTTTCCAGCCTCTCTTGTCACTGCTTTTAACATGAATCTAATTAAAAAAACACATCGATTATGGCATCTCAGAAGAGTTTTAAATACTACTGAATTTTGTACATTTGTTCACGTTACCACAGACTTTATTGCATTTCTTGCAGATTTTCTCTGACAGACCAACACAAAGTAGAGCATGAATGTAGAGTGAAAGAAAAACGATGTTTAAGAACTAAAAATCCAAAAGGTGTGCTGTCTGTTTTCGCATTCAGTGCTCTTTACTCTGATAAACCGTATCAGGAGGCCCAGGGAGCGCAGCGGAAGGGTTGGGGACACCCATCCGCTGACAGCGGGGTTAGGGTATCAAACCACAGCCCAAAGCTCAGAAGAGCAAGTTGAGAAGCTCCCGTCCCCGTGGCAGGGAAGACGGTCCAGGCTGATGTGAAGATCGATGGTGCTGCTGTGACAGAAATGAAAGGTGGTTCTACAAATAACCGACTCAGGGTGGCTGAATGCCAAACGCGTCTGATTTTAATTTGTCAAAGCGACTGAGATGTGTGGCGCTACTTTAGGTTCGCAATTACACGTTACGCTTTGTCTATCAGGTCCGATCTGAATGAAAAAACAATGAAGTTTGTGGTTGTAATGTGACGAAATGTGGGGAAGTCCATGAAACATTTACAAGGCACAGTACACAACTTTTGGAAAGACCAAAAATAAATAATATAATTATTTTTATAATTCTAAACTAAGATATGAATGATCTTTGGGCCCTGGGAAACGTTAAAAAATCTACCTTTTATAACCTGGCGGTGGTCAGAGCCTGGTGGTGCAGATGTATGGCAGCCTGGCTTCTGTCAGTCTGCCCAGGGCAGCTGTGGCTACTAACATAGCTCACCACCGTCACGGGGTGAATGTGGGAATGACTGACTGTAGTGTGAAGCGCTTTGGGGTCGTCAGACTTAATAAAGCGCTACACAAACCATTTACCATTCACCATAAGACCCCCCTGTAGGTGTGGAGAAGACAAACAAACCCCCCCAGGAACAATTCTCTGCCCTCCAAAGCACATTTCTTATTGCTGCACAAGAGACGCAGGGCTTTGCAGAAACAACTCCCACACCAGTGACGCAACTGTTGGTGTCTCTGGCTCCAAAATCTTACTTTGTCCACCTCAACCGGAAAGAATGAGAAACAGCATTCTGATAAATGGACCTATTCACAGCTAAAACATCGCGTGTGCGTGGTGTGCAGGTTATTTATCAGTTAGTAAAGCGGTTTGGAAACACCCCCGGCCTAATGTGCTTGACACAAAATTAGCTGAAGTTCAGCCGGCTCTCAACAAGATAAACGAAGAGCACAGAATATTTTGAAGATAATCTGGGAGATTAGAAAACTACACAAAAGGCTTAAAAGCCAGTCCATTAAATCATCATAAGATCCCACTAAGATGAATGTTTACTTAGTTGTGAGAGGTCCGTGTGAACCCAAAGGAGGAAAATAGAAAGGTAGAACAAAGTCCCCTTCGGTCTTCAAGCTCAGATCAGCAGAACTGAACTGCAGGTTAATTAGCTTTTTCCCCCCTCAGTCGGCGTAGTGCATGATGGACTCCACGTAGTTTCCAGGGAAGAGGCCGGTGGTGGCGTTCATCACTCCTTCAAACCACCCGTCCTCATTCTTTTTCACAACATAGATGATGGCTCCTTCCTGAAAGGACAGCTCGTCCTCCTTGTCTGCTGTGTAGTCATATACAGCCACCACTGGAGGGCGACAAAAACACCAACATGGTGGCAATTTGTTCTTATTAAACAAGTGAGATATTAGACCTAAGACTGACCTATCTGGTAAAACAACACTGGGAATCTGAGTCAATTGGTAAAAATTTACGTATTCTTCTTTTCCCAATAAAAAGGACTAATGTGACTAAATGAACTGGGCAGTTAATAATTCAGAGTGCTGAGGGTATTTCTGGGACTCACCTTTCTCCAGGTAGTTTCTGGGGGCCCAGGGTGGGTCCTCTTCAGCGTACGGATCGCTGTACTCCACTACTTTAGAGTCGTCCTCACCGTGTCCGTCCTCTGAAGGTTTAGGGGTGGGCAGAGAGTCGTCAGGCCCTGAATGGGTCTCTGAGGGTTGAGGAGGAGGGGGAGTGTCTGTAACTGTTGGCGAAGGGATATTTCACAGAGTTACAGGAGGAATCAATAGTGAACAATCATGGTGCACGGACACAAGCGGGTATATGGATTTGTGAAAGGAGCAAAAAACTCAACCAGGACAGCTGGGCTTACTGGATTCTTGAACTCGAGCAACGAAACCCATCAGAGGCAGCTGAGGGGTGAACTGCAGGAGCGACGGGGGAGGAGGCGAGGCTGCAAACACAGTCGGGGGTAAATTAGGATACCATTCTGATTTCAAACCCTTCGATATAAACTGTGGACAAGATTTAGTCAATTCAACTCTAATTTATGAGTTCCCCGTCAGAAATGAAACAAAAGGTCCTCTGTGAAGTTGTAGTTCTGACTGGCAGTATGGCTGCTGTGCATATGAAAGGTAGTTTATACACTATTTTATTACCACTTCTGACAGGCTGCATCTCATTTAACCAGAGGCACACATAATGCTGTACATACAACCTCTATTCCTGTAGATGTTGCTTTAGAATAACCTGACGCCGCCAGATAGATTTGCTCCGCATATCCATCTGGAAACCTTCCGTTGAAGTAATTTTGGGAAGGGGCGGAAATACTGGTTAGCTGATTGGCCTATGTTGGTGACAGACGGGCCAAATCAACCAATCAGATTCGTCGTCGCTCTGTTACGAGCGACGACGAAAACACAACCACAAGCCAAGCTACTCTTGCTGCTGCAGGTAAAGGCTCGTTAGCTCAGCAAAGAAATACTCTGTAATTCCGATAAAACTTGCTCGATAGCCACGCTAACGCTAGTTTCATCGGCTGAAGCCGCCATGTTCTTTAGACTGAACTGTCGATCTTCTCGTTGCGTCACACCTCAACCCGCCTCAAAGCCAACGCTGATTGGACGTTCGTTTGGTGAACTGCTCCAAATTTTCTTTAACGGAGAGTAGCCAGACTGATCTGCGAGTGAAACCTTGAAAGCTCGCGAGATCAGGATGGTCTCACGAGGCTAGCTTTAGAAAGCATAACAAGCAGATAAGACCGAAACAAACAGCTGATCCGGCTGGATGTCCAACTTCCAACGAGAATACTCTCATCTCAGGACTGATGTCATCCCCTGATCTGAGCTCCGACCTGATACATAAATCAAATGTACCATTATGTATATAGAAGTTTAAACTTAGCCTCATCTAGTTGCATCTAAGCCTTGGGATCTTGTAGACACTGAAGAGGCACGTCTAAAGAAGTCCCAGCATCACGGTTCCAGTGATAATGTTTTGCCTGCATCGAACAACACAAACCTGGGCTCTGGTTGTAGTAGGGTCCTCCATTGACGTGGTTGTGCGTCGCTATTGGCTGACCAGTCACGGAGGGGGGTCGGCGGTATGGAAGTGACCCCCCCACCTGCGGGGTCTGCTGTCGGGGCTGAGGCCGGTTCATACTGTAGAACTGAGGGACGAAGGGACCTGACGCAGCAGAGAGGAACTCTGTTACACATCTTTATGCTGAGTAGAGAAATGCTTTAGAAATGAAAGTTCATGTTAACGCTTTCTGATTCTAACACATTTAAAAAGGCTGTCCTGCACAGAGCTGGAGAAGAGAGAAGAAACTGTAGTAGCAAAGCTTTGTCTCCCCCTTGTGGTCGATACAGGTATCTACAGCAATCTACAGCAAGTTTATGAGGAGAAAAGCACACAAAGGATCTTTTCTGTTTTTAAAAAGTTTTTACTAATCATTTCCAATGCAGAACCTACAGCTAGAGCGTCAACAGCTCACTTCCTGATGATAGAAAACAACTAACCAGAGGACGAACAAATGGGACTTAGGTTTGGGTCCCTAAGATGCTATCGGACAAACTCACCTTCAGCAGGTGATGAGGAGGAGGAGGAGAGTGAAGGAGGAGGAGCAGGAGGAGGGAGAGAAGGCAGCTGGGACTGGACTTCGGAGGTGCTGGGAGAAGGGTTAGAAGGTGGGGAGCTGTTGGCGTTTGGTACATT
The DNA here is from genome assembly GCF_011125445.2 of Fundulus heteroclitus. Classification (NCBI taxonomy): domain Eukaryota; kingdom Metazoa; phylum Chordata; class Actinopteri; order Cyprinodontiformes; family Fundulidae; genus Fundulus; species Fundulus heteroclitus. Next base: position 11,157,571 of record NC_046367.1, read on the forward strand.
TGTCTGTGAGCTTGTGTGAGGGGATGAGTCCGCTTGGTGTGCGGGTGAGTTTGGTGCTAGAGGTGCATTAGGCTGGGTCAAGGTTGTGGTGGAGGAGGAAGAGGAGAAAGAGGACGGGGTCGGTGAGGGAGAAGGAGAGGAGTTGGGAGCGGTGGAGGGAGAGCTGGAGGGTCCAGCGGTTGGGGAGACTTCAGGAAAGGGAGGAAGAGGGAAGAAAAAGAGGAGCTAGTTAAGAAGGAAGGAAGGTTAACGCAGGGGGCGAGGGAAGACGAGAGAACTGCAGCGGCTAAGGCAAAACAGATATTCTACATAAAGGAAAACAACAAAGTGTTTAATTAACACTTAGTTTACTCAGAACAACTGATAATTACTTCATTATGCACAGAAAACAGAAAAAGTGTAGTGGTGCTCCAGACTGCTGCTGGTGCAAACAAAGGGATCCGCTCTGTGAGCCAAATAAAACTCGGATGGTTGTTGGACTTCTGGTAAGGTAGCTGCAGTAAAGCGGTTCGTTTTGGTGCCCAGTGCTACGCATGGAGTTATATTTCTGGTGTGCAGGTTAGCTACATTTCGTCTTCACGAACAAATGAATAATGCTTCACTGCCGCTCCTGTAACCAGCAGGCCCTGTGGCTCCAGCGCATGCATTAAATACGCAATTAAAGAGAAAGATATAGCTCATGTAACCAGTAAACTATCTTACATCAGTCTGAGCGACCTTTTATCTTTTGCTGTTGGCGTCTTTTTTTTTTTTTTAAATGGCCTGTTTGCTCTACATTTAAAACGAAGAAAGGCGACAGAGGAAATAACACACATTAGGACTCGGGCCACATGTCGCCACGTGCGGCCGTGCCCCTACGTGGGTACCCCTACCTCCCCCGTTACCTGGGAAGGTGGAGGGCGGGGACGGCGTGGGCACGGCGATGGGAACCCCCACACTGCCGCTGCCGCTGTTCTCCCTGCTGCTGCTGCGGCTGCTGCTGCTGGGGTGGCTGCCTCCGCTGCTACCGCTGCACATACGCACACACGCGGGAAGGTCAGTGCTGCTCCATTACCAGTCCGGCGAAGGAAATCTCGGATCTCTGTCTATCAAACCCTTCACTCTTGCTCCCTGAGAGTTGCCTCTGTGGTTTTTGAGACTTCTTGTCAAATGTAAATGAAGTTCGTCTCCATGAAGCGGTCAAAGGCCTGAGTCGTCTTACAGCTAACTAATCAGGTAAGAGCAGATCACATACGATCTGCGGAAACTAAAAAGAAAATGGCTTAAATGAGCTCAAACGGGGATTAGAGCTTGATTAGAATGGGAGGCATCATCTCTGGTGCCCTAAATGGCTTATTCTTAATTGATAAATTACTAACAGTGATAATATAAACCAGTCAAAGGCATAAACATTGAAAATAGTGTGAATGTTGCAACCTTGTCCTGAACCAAGACAGAATGGTTTGATAAGGAGAGATTTGTCAGCCCTGTTGAAATGGTACCAACATTTTTCAAACATATGCAAAATCTTTGCAGACAAAAAAAAACAACAACATTCAGTGACGTGAAGATTTAAAAAAAAAAGCTCAGAGACCACAAGAGATCAAAGAGGTCGGCGGAGTGATGGAGGCGGGATGATGAACAGAAGCCAGGAGCCTGCAGAGAAGAAGCCGAGCAAACCGCAGCAGCCGGTTCAGGTTAATGGCAGCGAAGAAGAAATGACATGAATGAAACAATGGGGGGATTGTAGAGCTGACAACTATTTACATGTAGCAACTATAGAAGGAAGAAAAGTAATGGTTCAGTCAGAGCAACAGACTGGGTTCAGATAAATTGTGCTTTTACACTAAATGTTCTTTGTCAGACTTTAATCGTTTCCTTTTAACATGTGCCTGAACTCAAGGTTCTCAAACTGAGGTACAGGAACCTGTGGTGGTACCTATATTGTTTTTTTTTTTTTGCCGTACTCAAAAGAAGTTGTAGCATCAACCCTTCACCAGATAAATAGAAAAAAACCTTTTAATTAACAAAGATCACATGCTGCCAGCTGCCACAGATCGTTGGGGGCACGTTAAAAAGAAAATCTCACGAGCGCCGCAGTCCTCTCATGCCTTTGTTTAAAATAAAAGTAAAAATAAAACCTCCTCTAACTTGTCTACGCGTTTGTAATCCAGGGAAGCGACACTTTTAAATTCTGTACTTGCCTTCTAAACGGGCTTGCTGCTTTTGCCCTGATTGATGCAATAAAAAAGTGGCCTGCTGTATTAAGAAGGATTGGGTATTTGTCTTAAGGCAGGCGGGAACGCACCTTCAGGATCGTATCAAGCTTAAAGCTCATGCATGGTGACGACTCTAGAGGCTATCACTGCCTTTTCAACAAGTGGTTGTGGATTTTCTTGAGGTTGAACGTTAAACTTGGAAATAAATGGCACAATTAAGCTCCAATAAGTTTACATTATAAAACTATGTTACAAAATACAAACACACGCCAAATATGGATAACTATTTTCATTTTAATACCTACTTTAAAAGAAATCAGGCACTTCTTTTGTGTTAAAACTACAAAGGACAAAACCAAGTCTGTTTACTTTGTCCGTCTACAATCCCTTAAAGAAGAAAACAATCCGTGAGATCGAGTAAATGCACAACTGAAGATGGAACCATGCAGACGAAGAGAAAGAGTTAGGCGGATGTAAGCAGACAGTCAGCACTCTGTGACCTCTGTGTTGGTGTGACACTGACGCTTGAAGCGCAAACAGTGGAGGAAACACTGGAAGCAGCCAAGGAGCCAAGGCAACGCGTGATGAAACCCAGCTGAAAGGTAAAGCCTACAGGACCGTGGTCAAGTCATGAGCAAAGATTTTGGAGGAAAAAAATGATTTAAAATGAATAATTTTAAGACAGGCGCCTCCAGGCCTTCTCTGAAATGTTTTCTGGATCAGATTCTTGGATACCACCTAAATGTCCAAAGGCACCATTTGCATGAATAGCTCAGCTTAACTTGGCATAAAACAGGGAAAAGTAGCTCTGCTAGATCTGTCCTGACATCGGTACATCCACACAAAAGCCTTCTTTGTGTCTTAACTACAGCGGCTGTAAAATATCTGATAACTTGTGTCCAAAAGTGGGAAATTTGACACATTCAAAATGTTTGCTCATGCTCGGTTAAACTGATAAGTGGTTAGATCAGCTGTAAATGGAGGAAATCAGGCATAAAACATGAAAGATGAGTTAAAAAGCAACTATTAGTGTCAGCTGAACCAGAACTTTATCAAACATTTAGATTCAACACATGGCAGTTTAGTTTGGGACTAAATAATGACTAAAGGTGCATGTTACTCAGTGGGCACCTGATGATGTTCTCAAATCCCCACCCCACCCCTAAAAGTACATTTATTCAGTAATTCAATTCAAACAGTCAGTCTGTTCCCTGTGAGCTTCAGGTCAGCATCCATTAAGCTCGTCAGCAAAGGCAGGCAGGAAGTAGACCCTCCTGGCTGACGCCTGTGCTGATTTACGCTTGACTAACCCTAACGGGCCGGCACCGGCAGATGACATGGCTCCTAAAATCATCCCAGACTGAGGAAACGTCACACTGGTCTTCAAGCAACTTGGATTGTGTTTGCCTCTCCACGCTTCCTACAATCTCTGGGATCTTGATTTCCAAATTAGAAGGAAAATGTGTTTTTTTGCCCCTAAGCAATATTTCAGTCAGTTTCTCCATCGTCCAGGTTAGAGACGACGTCTCTGGTTTAGCAGTAGCCAATCCCAGCGAATCAAATCCTGGATCCATCTGTGAACGGTGTTTCTTGACTGACTCTAGCTGCAGTTCATGTGAACAGCCTCCAAAATCTCAATCTTTGCGTAACAATCTGTATGGAGCTGAACCAGTGGCAGCTTGCAATGTTGTTGAAAAAGACATTTGGCACTGGAAAATTAAACATTGGAAAATCAAACATTGAAAAGTCAAACATTGGCAGAAAGTACAAACTTATGATGATATTCTCATTTTGCTGCAGCTTCTTTTCAAAGAGATGTTTTCAGTGTCACTGCAGAGCTCCTTCAGCTCCATGTCCCTACAATCATTAGCTGTATAAGCTAATGAAGATAATATTAAGGAAAATTATACCCTTTCTTGCGGTTGAGCTGCCGTATTTGAACTGGAGCTTTCTATAAGTTCATTGCAGGTACATGATGATGAGTACCGGAAAAAACGAAGGGGCATTGAAGGGGCCTTGAATTTAGCCCCGCGCCCGATGGGAAAACAGCTCCAGCTTGTCGTGACATCTTAGCTGAAGAAACTCTGCAGTGACAATGAAAACGTCTCATAGAAAAAAGCTGTAGCATAAAATGAGAATATAAGTTTTTACTGACTATCTATAATGTTTGACTTTCCAATGTTTAATTTTTCAATGTTTTTATTTTATTTTTCAATGTTTCATTTTTTAATGATTAATTTTACAATGCCAAATCTTTTATTAAGTCATTGCAAGCTGTCACTGGTTTAGCTCCATAAATCTGCTCATGGTTGCTTTTGCTTTTGTCATTACGCTTGTGCACATTGTTCTACCGCACTTTTTCCTTCCTCTCAACTTTCCATGCATGCTTGGATGCAATATTTGACTTTTCCAAGTAACTAAATGTTGGGTTTTCATTAGCAGCGAGCTATAATCTTCAAAATTAACTGAAATTTTGCTTGAAATATTCCCCTCTATGTATAACAAATATAAAGAATTAAATAAAAGAAGCATTTTTTTTTTGAATTACAGAAATAAATTCACTTTATGTCCAAATTCATTGAAATCCTCTGAAACACATCACATCTCGCTAATTTTGACTCGGCCTAAAGCATAAAGCACTGTGAGCTCTGATTTAAAGCCCTTTTAGCTCTCTGGTTCCCATCTAAACCTGCGGATGTGTTGAATATGGGGAGTTCTGTGTTTAGAAGCCACTCCTGATTAGTCGGATGAGCGCAGAAGCAGCAGCACGTCTGAAAGCCAGCCCTCTCGGCCACATTTACACTCTGGCCCGACTACCTGTACGTTCGGGGTCGCTGGTTCAGGGTGGCGGTGCGGACCGGACTCGGAAGCTGTCCGGCACCCGTATTGTTTCTTGTCGGGCTGGAGGCGTAATCGTTGGGCACCACGGGGGGGCGTACCGGCTCCAGTGTCCTGTAGGGGGAGTTCTTGTGCCTGTGCATGCAAGATGTGAAGGTGAGGAAGAGGCTTACGCCGGATCACGATCATCCGTCCCTGTTGTGTACACATCTGTCATTGTGAAAAGCGAGCTGGGAACATTTATCTGCAACATATCCTGTTAAGGAGCCACAAGATGAAGTCATGTTATTTTTTACCTTTAGGGAAAAAGAATCTATAACAAGCTCTAATAAACAGCTGTAACAAGAACTGCTGCTGTTTTATAGTCAGGGCCACAACTCCAGCTGTGGGAACGGCGTAGAAACACACCGGGGTCTGGCTCCTTCTTGCCGTAAAAGACAAAAAAATAAAAGTTAAGGCCACGTTTAAAGGTCAGGATGTATTTTTAGACAATCACAACTCCTGTGGCGTCATAAAACTGAAGAAATGTAGGACAGAAGCAAAAACTTGGAAGACAGCCTGGATACCAAGTTTGATAATACATTCCCAATAAGGAGATCTCCCAGGGTGAACCCCGAAAAGTCCGTTAAGCATCAACACAAACTCCACAAGGACAATCAGACCGTTCAGTTTGAAAGGAAACCTTTCCAAGGCATTGTGAGCACACAGTTAAAACTCTGCACCCACGGTTGAACAAACACAAGGCCCGACAAAGGAGCGATTGTTAACAGAAGTAAAGCCGCTGATGAATGGGACATTTCTCAGGCAGCAGAAGAAACATCTAGTCGCTGCAGTGTGTGAGCAGCCGCGTGGGCGTCTCTATTATAAACCTCGCACACTGACCACGGTTTTCTAATCCCGTCTGAATGGCGCTTTTTCACAGGAACAGGACCGACACTGAGTGCACAAACTGACTGAATGTTCCTCTCAGTAGCAAACGCAGAGCAAAGTGTGTGTGCTGTCAGAGAGACGGTTGTTTGCAGCGCACCGCCAACTTTCTGCCGCGTCGTCGTCCCCTTTCCCCCCCCCCCCCACGTCTGTCTGTGAGTGTGTCGGAGCGAGCACACGGAGAGAGGCAAACTTGGCTCGTCGAGCGCGGCTTAGTTCGGACCAACTGCTAAGCTGCTTCTGTTCGCCTTTCCTAGAAACGCACCCCCCACTTTGGATCAAAAGTAAAAGATGAAAAGACGTTTTCTGGATGCTGGCTTCAAAAAGCTGAAGGTTCTCTCCATTTTTTTATGACGTGTCTCACCTTTTGAAATGACAGGAAGCAAGTACAACGCGGCCTGTGTGTTGGCGAGCGTCGGATTGAAGGCTCTGCTGTTATGCTAGTTAACGATGACGGTGATTTCAGAGGGAAAATAATCCTGCCATGCAAACAGCCGGCTGATCAGCAGGTAACAGGAAACTGGAAGGCAGATAAAATCAGTCAACAGGAGGATCCCGCTGACTCTGGCAGCTCTGCCTCCCCAGATCCATATGCACACAGGGCCTTCAACCCTTTCACATTTTGCCATATTACAACCACAATCTTTAGATGCTTTTTAATGCGACTTTTGCCATGGATTAACAAAAAGTAGCGCAGAGCTGTGAAATGGAAGATAAATATTGTACAGTTTGCAAAATTTTTCACAAACGAACACCTGAAAACATAGTTTGTGTTGCATTTGTGTTCAGCCCTCTCTAATGTGATACCGCTAAATGAAGTCTGGGTCTAAGTTACTGTCACTACAGCTGCAGGTGTTCTGTTTAGGGCCCGCTATGACGATCTCAGTGTGTTGTTCAACCCATCATCTCACACTGAAGACAATGCAACAAATGAAAACCTACCGAGACATCTCTCTCCATCTCAACCAACAGGCTGTGCAAAGAGAGCTTTAATCAGAGAAGCAGCCAAGAGGGCCGCGGGAACTCTGGAGGAGCTGCAGAGAGCCACAGCTCAGCAAGGAGAATCTTTTGAAAGGAAAACTATTAGCTGAAGAAATCAGTAGGAAGGCCTACCTCCAAAATGTTATATGTGGAATAAAAAAACGACTTCATATCACCTTGAACACACCAGGAAGCTTACCTGTTCCTGTTCCCAGGAACAGGTAAGCTGGTCAGGTTTAATGAGAAATGGTTAGCGTAACATAAAGTCTGGAAGAAAACCTACAAGAGGCTTTAAACTGACTGAAGACCAGAGCAGAAATCCACCTTCCAGCAGGACAATGACCTTAAACATACAGCCTGGGCTCCAGTACAACCTGACAAATGCTGGATGGATGCTGTAACAAGTACACATCAGAAATATTTAGCACTAAAATTAAAGCTGCATGTAACTTTTGTAAGAATGTATTTTTTTGTCAAAACTGTCACTATGTGCCGACAATAAAATATTAGACAGATGTGGGAAAAAAATAAATAAAAAAAAATCAAGCTCCACTGGCTCCTGAAAGTTAGCCCTACTTCCATTTGCAGAAATACAGCCCTCCCGGTCTGAAACAACCAATTAGGGCCAGGAGGAGGGACTTAGCAATGTCAGTCACGCCAGTGTGTGCGCTGCCCACGCCTCCTACAGCTGTTTGGAGAAACAACCTGCTTTACAGGAAAACCTGAAGACAAGCAAAATCCAGTTTTCTCAGAACTCCATTGCAGCTTTAAATGATTCGATTAAAAAGATTATTTAGGTGAAAAAAACACAATGCATCCTTTATTTCTTATAACTGCACACTGTTTAGCCATCAAGTGTTTTTTTTTCATGGTTACGTTTCTCTGGAACAGTTTTTGCAGCTGCAAAACATAGAGAAAAGACAGGAGATGGCGAGAGGAAAATCTGCGAAAAAGACTGATGATGCCATGAGTTTGGTACGGTATCAAACAAAAGAGAAGAGAACACACTTTAAAGTATGGATGTGCAATCAATTACATTTATTCTTCGATTCTTATTTTGGCTCCAAACTACGGCAACACGATATTAGACAAATCTTGCAATGGCAGTAAATATTGCAGCTGCGTGCCTGTTTTCTTTCCTCTCTCTTTCTCCTCTTTGCTTCCATCACTTTCTAATTTTTAGGATTTCAGGAGACGCCATTTTTGTCCGCCGTGAACATCTGCTGCTGCGAGACTTTTGTCCAACTGGCTAAATATTACATTAGCATGAAAATGCAAGTTCAAAACACCTGGGTCATACTGGCCAACAATTATTACTCTCCAAATAGTCCATGTGGTACGAATATTTGACCACACTGATATTATAATGACTATATATTCACAACATATTTTGAAACCTTACACAAAATCAACCAGAAACAACATATTTGTAGAAAAGCCTATTTTTATTTCCTATTTTGTAATGTTACCCCATCTGATAGTTAGATCTGCCTGGTTTGCTAAACAGGTCATATCAATCAATCAGTTTATTCAATCAATTTAGCAATTCGATTGATCTGACTTTGTAAAGTGCCTTGAGTTGACGCGTTGTGAATTGGTGCTACATCAATAAACTGCATTAAAGTGATGGATACAGACAAAAGTGATGTGGATAAAGTGAGAGGGAACAACTGTGGCATAAGGGCACACTATTATAATGTAGGAGGAGGGGCAGCAAAACGGAGGTGAAGATAAGGAGCCAAAAAGAAGGATTTAAACAGCCCGGCGACCTAGATGTTTAAGGGCAGAGAACACAACAAGCTTTCACAACAGATGACGTTATTCCTCAGAGCGCTGCATTTCGGTACGTGTGTGTGTGTGTGTGTGTGTGTGTGTGTGTGAGTGAATGTGATTTTCCTCTGCCGGCTCAAATCTGGAATAACCTCGTCACACGACCCCCGTCTTTTCACTACAGATAAAGATGCACAAACTGCAGCCCGGTTGTACCGTATTTCTTCTAAATGCAGAGCGAAGAACACCACAAGTGAAGATGACTGCCTCATCTGACGTTATCCACATACACAAAAAGCGTCACAAAGTCCAATCGTTTTCAGAAAAGCAAGGAAATGAGCTTGGATAAAAATCAGAAAACAAAGCCAAATGCAAAGCGAAGGTAAATGTACGCACCCTAAAATTCCTTTGCCGGCTCTCGGAGGGCTTGGCGGTTTCTGAGTCGGGGGATTGGAGCGGGACAGGCCTCCTCCTAGTTTCATACTCTGCTGGCCATTTACCTGTGGAAGCAAATACAGCCTTTATCAAAAGTACAGAGGTCAGGCATAATCCATCAAAATCAGCAACCTGATTGGAACATGCGTTTTTATAATGTAGCCACAAGGCCAAACATGATCACAGATCTTCTATGTTATCCAGAAAAGCTTCAAGCTGCACAGAAGTTGACCAAGTTGACATCACCTCACCTTTTCACGTGTTGGTTTTAGAGCTCTACCTAAGTCTTACTAAAGTATTCAAACTCCTAGTTTTCACTTTTGTCGCCTTACATCCTCAAACGTCAATGTATTGTTACTGAGATTTTATGCGATGGACTATCACAAAGCAGTGCATGGTTGTACACGAGAAAGAAAATAATATATGGGTTTGAAAAACTTTACAAACAAGTCAGCACTTTGCAGAGCCACCTTTTACCTTTGGGTAAACCTGCACCAGCTTTACCTAGAGACGGATGAAAACGCATCCCCACAGCACGGTGCTGCCATCGCCGTGTCTCACAGTGGGGATGGTGCTGTAAGGGTCATGGGTGGTGTAACTTTTTCACCACACCAAGCATTTTGCATGTAGCTCAAACAATTACATGTTGGTCTTATTTGACTAAAGAAGTTCTTTTTACATGTTTTCTGTGTAGACTGCGGGGCCTGGGTGAGTTTCTTCTACCAGGGTCGGATTAAGGGGCGAAAAGTTGTCCAATCAGGCTGCTATTCTGATTGATGGTCTAATTAGCCATTTTGGGTGCGTGATCAGGCCTTGGTAGCCTGTAGTTGCACCATAGCGTTTCCATTTTCACGAGTTTGGGATTTTGTTTAAAAACCCAACTCCATTTTATAATTTCACAATTATCGGCCACTTTGTCTTAGTCTACCAAATAAAAATCCCAACATAATACACTGATATTTGACAAATGTAAAGTCACAGAAGTTGGAATATTTCTACAATCCACTGTACCACCTTTGCTCCTTTCCTTACTCAGCATCCATTTATTGCCAGCAGAGTAACATTTCCTGGTTGTGGCAACAGCTGAACTTCTGTTGGACCATTTTCAGGACATATTATGCCTTTCTAAAATAACAAAAACCTTTGACCTGCAGGTGTTAGCTCTTTGAGATAATTTGGTTTGTTCTGTCCATCTGAAGGTGGCTTAGTGCACTTGTTCCTTTGACTTCCTGTTAATGGTTCATCGCTACAAGTTTGAAGTGACAAAATAAATAGATGGCTTTTGAGTCTAGTTACCACTGAGCCAATGAAGAAGAAGGTTTTCACATGCGATACAGCTAACGATCAGAGTTGAAAGGACACGAAGGATGGAAAACATTACAGGCACTAGGATTTTAGTACCTCAGCATCCATATTTGTGTACCTACCTAAATAAAAGCACATTCAGAATAAATGTAAAATCAGAGCGAGGAGACATGTGTGTGAGGAAGTTTTCTCCGAACATTAAGCTAAAATTTGTTCCGTATGTTCATGTACAGTATCTATGATATACACATTATGGTGTATAAATAAAACAGCTTTTAACACCTCCTACCACCACCAGATCAGGCACACCAGACGCATTTGCTCTACATTGTGTGTAGGAGTGTTGCAGATCCTTACCTTGAACCTCATCAACCACTTAACACACCAGTGACAGCAGAGGGAAGAGAAGGAAGAAGAAACACAAGACATTTTTATCTGAAGGTTAGACAGAGTGGCGTTAGAAACAGCAGACAGAAAAAGCCGAGGCAGAAAGAGAGCTGCAGATAAACACGGGTTGAGCTGGAGACAGAGACGCAGATACGGGTTCTTCAGTTGTGTTCAAGTACATGATGCGGCAACGCTCAAGTGTGTGACTAAATAAATCCTTGCGAAAACACGGCAAGATAATTAAGACTCCAGTTCAAGTGCGCACTTTACATAGTTAGTGAAAATGACTTCAGTAAGAGTGGAGATTTTTGATATTGACAGCGTGGTTCCTGGCGAAGGCCACAATATACCAGTGGGTCCTCATTTATTAGGGCTGTGTTAAAAAAAATCTATTTCCAATTCACAATCGATTCTCACCTTAATTCCTAAAGATTGATTCATATAACCAAAGATTGAACTTTAATGTGTAAGCTGGCATTTCTGATAACATGTCTGGTTATTCTGCCCCACAGTACGTTGGTGAAAGCAGTTGTCTCATCATTCAGGGACAGGCTTTGGTCCTTACAGCCACCATTAGCTACCATCACTTTATCAATTGGCTGTTGAATGTTAGTATCAAGATGCTGTACAACTACACGGTCATGTAATTCAGGTAATTCATAAATATTTTAATACCTGCAAACCCATTTGAGATCAGAAAGAATCGACTCTAAAGCTTGAGAATTGGAACTGAACCGATTCCTGACATTTGAATCGATACCCAGCCCTGTCATTTATATCAGCTGTTTGCTTTTCTACTCAATAGGGAGACGGTGCAGCCTCCTTTCTACAGTGTAATGTCTGAAAAGATTCTCCAACACACAATTTATGAATCATAAAAGCTTTGTGTGGGACAGGAACTACAGCTGGTTAGGAACCAAAACACCCAGAAAGAGGTCCTTCCCTCGCATCTCCCATTTAAATATCGGTACTTTAGTTTGGACCACACAGGCTCCACTACATGTATAGGTTAGTACTGGTGTACAAAGAACCCAACTTCATTTGAACTTAGAAACAGGAAAACATCATCGACCTGTAACTACTTCTAGAGAGAACTTTAACACGTTGATGACAATCAAACACTTTACAGCGTTTCTACGCTTCGATCAGACAATCACCACTAGTTCATCTCCGCCACCTACCTTGACTCCGTGTCCCGTGTCATCCAGCACACCGTAGTCGATGGGCTTCCTGATGTAGCGCACAGGCCTCTCCAGATTGGCAGGAGCAATGATCTTATGGGAGCGAGCTGTGTTCTTGTTGGTGGTCAGGATGCCGATCTCCCGCCTCGCCACCTTCTCCTTGTGGATGTCGACTGTCTGAAAGGAGGAACAAAGAGTCAATAGATGCACCGAAGAGATTTGTACAACCGGCAGAAGACGAGCTATTATCTTCACCTGTCACATACCCGTGCAAATATGTCATGACAAATTGTATTTATCCCTCCTAAACAATGACAGAACCCAAACTCCCTTATTGTCTCCATGTTTGACTCAGTATTTCTTTTTTTCACAGAAAGGCCGTTTGGCTTCAGATCTTTTCTCGGAGTCGCTGTCCAAAACCCGAAGAGTGCTCAGAGTGAGAACGTTCTGTGTTCTCACTGCAGATATTTCTGGCGACGTTTTAATATGTATGATAAACCGATCATGGACCAAAGGACACTTTACCTTAGTTACAGAACTGAAAATAAAATCCATGTGTGCTCCATATGTTCACGGTTGGTCTATAGAGAGTATATGAAGAAAGAAAATGCTTCTTGATAAAGAAAGATTAGAGAAAGGATGCCATTCTTGTTTAAGAGTCCAACTTGTTTTGGCTTCACATGTAAAGAAGGAGATTTTTATGTTGATGACAAAATATGGATACATTTTTGACGCCGTGTAGAAGATCATAGAGGTGTAGTTATCGAGAAGAGCTGAATGTCCAACTGCTCGGTGACCAAGTGGTGGGACTCCTGGGAAACCTTTATTCTGGGTCTATCTGCCGGCTGTAACCCAGAGTTACATGTTGAGGCCAACCCAGCAGGTTGTCACCAGGGAGCCTCTGGGCGGACGCTGTCGGGCAGATCCCGCCGTCGTCGTCCTGCTTGGCTGTCAAGAAATGTGACAGGTGAAGCTTCTCTGTGAAGCTCTGTTTGACCCTCTGATGGCCCGAGGAAGACATTTATTCATCAAGATGAGTAAAAGGTTCTTTTGGTTTCGTAATATATTCCTAAAATCTATAAAAATGATAATTGAATGATTTGCACAAGTGGTAATTTGAATGTGAGCCAGACACGATGAGGGCGTAATTAGCTGAAAATGTCTTAATAGAACATTTTTTTGGGATGTTTTCTTTTAATCTCCAAGATAAAAAACAAACCCACACACATTTAAGAGCCGCCGCACGGAAACTGAGCAGAAAGGAGAAATCAAGCAGAAAGGAGAAATCAGCCAGAGCGGTCCATCTGCTGCTTTTACAAGGTGCTTATGAGCATCAAGATATCCGTAGACCATGGAGAGGATAGGACGCTTGTCTTCAATCAACATTAGTTACTGGGACGGTTCACCTACTGTGCTGCAGTACAGCGTTGATTCAACTATGCAGTAGAAACCATAGAAAGCATAAAGAAAACTCAGATAGGATTCAGACCTCTGACAGATTTACGCTTGAAATTATTTGAATTGAACCAAGAAGTTTGTTTCAGACAGATCATTACACAGGGGTGTCTCAAAAGAAAATAAAATTATGTAAAAGGAGTTTGCAGGTGATAAAGTATTTACACCGAAAATCTAAATCTGATAGCGATCGGTGCGCTGCAACGCTGACCTGTCGTCCAAAACGTGGACTGTCCCTGGAAATCGGGGACGTCTGGTCACCCTAAAAAGGGCCAACAGCCTGCCACTGACAACAGCCTATGCCGTTTCCTCAACGGTCCGTCTGCTGTGAAACGCGGCCAAATACGCTTCCCACCGACCCCACTGGATTTCTGCTGACACAGGATAACCCGCCTCAGGTCATTTTACCTTTTTGAAGGAAGCCGAGGCTTCTTAGGTATTGTTGAGACTATTTCTGGTCTGCGTCTCTTGCTGGCTTACATGTTTACCAAGGTAAAAGACCAAATGCTGCGCTCTGTTTTGGGAACCCTGGGAACTCTCATACTATTGGCTCAGGAACCAGGAAGTAAACACAGGCTACACTCTAAACCAAAGTCGTTCCGGATCGTACCTCTAGGTTTGAAAGGAGGAAAACTTGACTAAGACATTGTTGATGGAGAGGACCGATTGTTTATAGGGAATGTTACTTGCATCACAGGTGAGAACTGAGAATGATTTTGGTTAATTTTACAGTAAATATCTAACTTATTGCTCCTTTAAGGAAGTTCAGAAGGAAAATCCAAGAATTTAGGACAACAAATAGACACAATGACCACTGGCAGTTTGAAGGCTTTAGATTTTTTAAAAACTGAATCCTTTTTCTCTCAGGCTACTGATAGAAAACTCAAGCTTCACACCCTAGACACAGTGGAGCTCTTCTGAGCAATGACTCTGATGCTCTATGAATAATGTCTTGGCTGATTACTGTGGCAGAAAAAGCAAAATGCATTATATAAGAGTATCTCTGTATGTGAAGAAGCCTTGTTTGTGTGCAGTGTTCGCCTACATAACAGATGTGACTGTCTTTCTGAACAGAAAGTGGTGATTATAACAGGCAACTTCAGCTTGTGCCAACATCGCAGAGAGAAGCATCTCATTAGAGCCGAAGGGAGACTTCAGCTATTTCAGAGGACTGTGGGGGAGAATGGACCCTCTATACCACTAAAAAGTTATTCCTCTTCAGTGAATTCATTGTTTTTAACTAAAGGATTTTCCTAATAGTAAAAAAAAAAAAGTCAGCTTCCTTTCTTGTGGAAGTTGACCGGGTTTTTTCTAAGACGAACGCACTTGACAGAGCTGCCGTTGTGTAGGAGTAGAGCAGTGTAACTCGCTGGATCACTGCTGATGCTTCCCACCCAGGACTACAGCGGCGCTCACATACACCGCTGAGAAACACAATGGAGACCGGATTGCTTTATCTCCTCAGATCTGGCATTCATGAGAGTGGGCCTGCTAATCTGATATTTTTGGTCATACTAGGAAACAATCTTTGTTTTTGAAGGTGACAGAGGAATTTGATTTCCTGATTTGTGAATGCCCCATGGCTGTCATTTATCTGTAAATCGATAACTTATTATTTGTTATCCAAAGCATTTGGCTTCTTCACTAAGGTCAGTTCATGCCAGTGCAAGTAACGTTTTAGTGTGAGGGGGATTTTGAAAGATGAAATTTTCCATGCATGTAAAAAAAATTTTAAATTGCAAGACAGGTAATTAACAGAATAATGTTATTCCTAATTTCCAAGATAAAAAGACAGCTTGGGACCTCTATAAGAACTTCCGTTGCACCAAGATGATCTGAAGCTGTTAATGTTTTTTCAATTTTTACTTTAGTTAGCTTGTTTTTTGTGTTAGTGGTATGTCCTCATTTCAAGAAGGTCTCCAGCTCAAATCTTGGCTGTGCATTATGGGAATGACCAGATTGTACCCATGTGTGTTGAGAATTTCAGCTACACAATTCCAGCAGGGACAATTGTGACTTTCCTAAAATGGCTCACATATATAATCTGTGGCTAATATACCAACAGCTCTTTTAATAAAAAGGACAAAATGTCAGAACACAGTGCTGTCTGCTTTAACACACTGTGTGAAAAATGTATTATCGATATCATGCTTATGTCTGAAAAAAAAAAACCCTGCTCCTGTACTCTAGCATCTTCTGGATGCAGGACACCGAGTTGTTCTTCCCATCATTAGGTGCAAAGTTCAGAAACAGGTTCAGGGCTGCTGCACTCGTCAGGACACAACAACGCTCTGAGAGTGGCTAACCTGAATTAACCTGCATGGATGCACACATGATTATTGGACGCTTTCCCTTTGGATCACAGAACCATGTGCGAGTGTGTTCACCATGTTGACACATGCCTACATGCACTCCAAGATAATCTATGTTTGCATACATTTCACAAACTCCTTTCACCTGGTTTCAAAGAACACTTTCTGTTTTATAAGGCGCTGGTGAATAGTGGGGAAACTTTAGAACAAAGTACAGAGCCTTGCGAAGGACCCATGCCACTCGAACGCTTTCACATTTTCCCACATTACAAAAATAAACCTCATTGGATCTCAGTGGGAGTTCCTGTTCTAGACCAGTGGTCCTCAAGGTCCGGTGTCCTGGACTTAGATGTGTTCCTGGTCCAACCCCCATGAGTAAAATGGCTGAATTACTGTACCTCCTCAGTATGCAGTCAGTTTCTCCTGAGTCCTGCTGATGCTCTGATTGTTTAATGAACCAGAGTAACAAAAGTTGCAGGACATTGGCCCTTAAGGACCGGAAGTGAGGACCACTGCTCTAGAATAACACAAAGTAGTGCACAATTTTGAAATGAGGGGAAAACGATACATGGTTCTTCACATTTTAACAAAGAAAACCTAAAAAGTGTGGCAAACATTTCAACCCCCCTCCTAGGGTCAATACTTGATAAGGTTGTTGTCCTGCTGGAGGACGAAGCCTCGCACCGTTATTTAACCTTTAGCAGCCCCCAACAAGTTTCCCTCCAGATCTGTCCTGTATTTAGTCCCTTCTTCCGTCAACTCGGACCAGATTCCCGGCCTGCTGAGGATCACCGTTCCCACGGCATGATGCCATCACCACCGTGTCTCAGTGTGGGGAGAAATGCCATCCAGGGTGCTTTTGCAGTGTTAGTTTTTTATCCAGTCATATCACTTTGATGTAGTTTAAAAAGTTACATTGTGGTGTCATGTCTGACCAGAGCATGTCGTTTCCTGTTTGCTGTGCCCTCTACATGGGTTTTGGTAAATTTAAATCTGACTTTTTATGGCTCTCATATTCCTTTGAATATGAAAAACTCTTCTTAAATGGAAGAGTTTTTGCAACTCTTCCAACTAAGGGCCGATTTGTTCTGTGCACAAGTCCATACAGCTCCTCCAAGGTAACCATTGGCCTCTGATTAATGTCTTCCTTACTGATGCTGAAAGCTTGACCTCACATTACAGATGTTTTCACACTGACTCTACTTACTAATTAGGTGACTTTGGGAAGCAACTAATTGCACTAGTTTTTCTGTAGGGATACCCAAGGAAGGAGAGCTAAATACAAATTATAGCCATAGTTTTATAAGTTTTATAAGAAAAAATTATGAAAATCCTCTTCCAAAGTATCCCCTGCGTTCTCTTGGTCTATCACATTAAATCAAAATACATTGAAATTTTTGTTTAAATCATGAAAACAAATGTGCAAACATCAAAGTTGGATATGAACATTTTTGCAAGGCTCTGTATTTGGACGAACAGAAGTGAATTACTAGCTTGCTAACTGCTTCTCCACTGACAGGAGAACATTTGTGGACGACCGACCTGTGAAATGTGGTTGACGGAGCTTTCCATGCGGCGCAGTTGGGAGGCCTGGATGTCGAGCATCTGCAGCACATTGTTGGCCAGTGTGTTGATAAGGTAGGCGACACTAGCCAGAGACTGGGTGGTGTAGCTCTTCGTCTCCTCCAGCGCTCGTTCTTTGTCTGCAGACTGCGGGCAGAGGGGATGGGAGTCAGACAAGGTGAACAGTTTTTAAAAAAAACGAGTTTCTAATCAGCTGTAGCTAGGATTGAGAAAAACTTGTGATCAGATTATGAGATGAGTTGCTCCCGTTCCTGTTTGGACAGCTCATGAGCTTTATCATGATGCTTTATCTTCTGCCTGCCACCATTCATTTATAACCTTCATTTAATCAGGTAGATGCCACTTAGATCAAATACCTCCTACAAGGGAGGTAGACCTGGCTAAGAGGGCAACAGCATCTAAATGTTACAATTAGCAACATTAATACTTGCTTAAATGTACCCTAACGTTGTAGGGCTTCTACTAGCAGCGATCATAACCGGCTGATCTACCTGTTAAAATATGACCTATAGTTGGTTAATTGTTTTTCCTCATAAATCTCTAGGGGAATTGCAAGATGTCAGGATACTGATAGATCTCATCAAAGTGAAATCTATCCCACTAAGCACTATCCAGTCGCTGTCAACATGTGACAGTCTGGTGAAGGAAGGATGAGCTAATGATATGAGCCTGGCATATGAAGGCTGGCATCCTGTTGTCTCCATGTTTGAAACTCTTTTTTTAATTTTTTTTATTTAGGCCCGTTCACACGACAACAATCCACTGGAAACAGGGTTGTTTTTCTGTTTCTGTTAACACGTCTACATGCCAATTTTAATTACGATCTCTATGCACGAGACACTAGTAGAAACTCTGAAAATTGTGTAATTTCCCTGCCATGCCACTAGTCGGCGATATGTTCTCTGAAGCTCAACAACATGATCCTGTGCACAAAAACTCCCTGCTTAAAAACGTCACACTGTGCCACGCCAGAGGACAACGAAGACCACGAGGTTTTCAAAACGTTGCATTCTAGGATCTATTTGCCGATCGTGCCGTTTCTAGAGAAAATACGCTGCATTGTGGTCTCGATGAAAAGGAGAAACAAACTAAACTTTGCTGTTTTACATACCACATGTGGTTCAAACAGGGCCTAAGACTGGATGTAGGTCTTGAGTTTCCCAGTTCAGTAGACTGCTGGAGACTGTAGACTGATCACGATAATAGTTACATTTTTGTATAAATTTTGACCCATTTACAATATTTTTCCTTTTTCAAAAGGGGCGCAGCAGAAAACATTTGAGAACCACTTCTCTAAGCTGACGTTAGCAGTCAATTGGAAGGAACAAATTTAAACTAATGAGCCACTAATTGACAACTAACCCTAAGTCAATTGTTGGTCTGTATATATATATATATATATATATATATATATATATATATATATATATATATACATACATATATATATACATATATATATATATATATATATATATATATATATATATATATATATATATATATATATATACACACACACACACACTGGTGAGAGGGTGTGTACTCTTCTCATTTTTGATTGCGAGGACCAGATAACGTTTTTGGGATCAAGAGAATTCTGGATCGTTATGACTATTATCAGTTTAAAAGTAAACCTTTAAAATGTAGGGTATGGTTTGGTATGCTGCTTCAAGACAACACGTTGGCTGGATGTGTAGAAAATATATTATACCAAGTACAGTCCTCATATGTAGAAAAATCCCATCTCCGTGTGTGTGTGCTAAAGCACAATATAGGTCAAAGCAAACTCATTCATGCCTGAAGTTGACAAGAAACACACTGACACCCAAGTGTGTATCCGTGTGTGCGTGGACACACGCACATATGTGTGTGTGGACACACGCACATATGTGTGTGTGTCCACGCACAGCGAGAAAGATTACAACTGACAACGCAAACGGAAACAAACGCACACCCAGTTTGTGTCATGACTTCAGATGACCCATTGCCCTACATTCACAGTCAGACGCCAGATCCACATTTCTTGAGCCACATAACAGCTCAAGAAAACATTTAAATCTGCCCGGCTTGAAGTCCTGTCAGCAGCTTTTAGAATGGCTTCAGATTTATACCGGCAACATGCCAGCGGTGAGTAAGTGCTACCTGAGGTCACAGAGGCACAGCGGTAGTTACCGCCTTATAATCGGCTGAATTAAAATTCCTCTCTGGGTAACAAACCAGTTGAACTGTTCATTAAAAGAATCCTGCTCAAACATGGTGGAGACGTTGCTCTATAATTCTCTTTCTCAGATATTTATACATCTATGAATATGCAGGCTGGCTGAACCTTCACGTAGATTCATGTGAACTAAAAAAACAGCCGTGTCTTGATCCCTGCGTAGACCCTGCAGCCTAGCATTTCGCTCAGACTGTGTAACAAACAACCCCCAGATAGGCACTGAATTAAATTACTATTGTGATACTTCGCCATGTTGAGTGTTTTTAGGAGCGTCTCACAAATGTCTCCGTCACCAGAGCTCAAGGCTGGACTACTGCACATAAACTGACTTAAAAAAAAAAAAAAAAAAAAAATCACAAATTCATCATCATCTTAATATTAGTGTGTCTGCAATATTAATTTCATTGAAAACAGCTTGGAATACAGTATATGTTGTGGGTTATATGCATACTGTATATAAAATTAAGGCCAGATGATAATTCAATAACAATATATATCGATCACTAGAGGTATATGGATGATAGAAAAAAAGGGTCAGTAAAAAGTTCGATAGTTTTCCTTCCTTTTGCATTCTAGCCTATAATGTAGGTTAATACTACAGTCATTACATCCTCCCAACCAATCACAAACACAGATCCAGGAACGCGCTGTCACCAAGCTCCGCCTCCTTCAAAAAGACCAGAGAGCAAGTGTTCTTTTTTCTTTTTTTAAAACGTGCAGTTTTGATAAAAAGTTGGTTGAATAAAGGGTTGAGTTAAATTCAGTGTTTGTGTGTTCTATAATTAAAAATAGGTTATGAAGCAACAGCATAAATGGCCAGAGCTGCACTTAAAATAAATGTTTTGAATTTATTTATAATTATCGACATCGATCAATGTGATTTCTATTTTCTCAATCTGCTTTTTTACTACATCGTCCAGCCCTATATAAAATGAACATTTTTGTGACAGCCTGTAGAAGTGACAGCAACAGAAGCTGACGTCTGACACGGACGATGGTGATAAAGCTTTTAAACATCTCTGAGTGCTGGATCTGTTGTGAAAAAGGGGTTGATATCGCCTTTGCAATATTTCACTACATCACCATTACCACATGGTTATCTGACGCAGCCCTAGATCCCCCTCACAGTAGCAGTAATAAAAAGTAAAAAAGCCATCCCTTTCAGTCCCACTTTCAAGCATCCATCATGCTGAGGTAGGGCTGGGTGATTTGATTTAAAAATCAAATCTGCGGTTTTATTATACCATATTATACTATGTTTTTTCCTTCAATCATCTTGCCTGAGAGTTGACCTAAATTCAGAGTGCAGCTAAATACAAGCTGGGAAAACAAGATAGAAGACCCCGCTTTTGGAAACAATGAAAATAATACCAAAATGTTCGCTGCGACTGCTTTTACACAATTAAAATTGTTTGAAGTTACACAACTGAAGTGAAGCCTTTTCTTAGACGTATACGTAAAATTATCAAAAATGAATGAATGAATTAAAGAGCCTCGTCTTTTGGTAAAAAAAAAAATCCTCTTTAGAGTATTTCCACAATATATTTTCCTAAACATATATTTAGCATTGCATGCTTTTAGCAAAACAATTTCCCCTTTCAGGACTGATATAGAGCCAGGTTACATGGAGGCCCAACGGGTGCATAGGCAAAATAAAAAAAAATCTTGATTTTCCAAAAATTAAATCGCCATAAATTGAAAATTTTAATGAATCAATAAAATGAATTTCTCGCCCAGCAGCATGCTGAGGTGAGTGAAGCATCTGCATAGCGTAGTGTCCTGATTTCTTCTAAACACACAGGCCACTGGACTCACCAGTGAGTATTCACGCAGGAGTATATACCAGAAATCATGACAGCATAGAGACAAGCAGGTATGGCAGTGATCACACAGCTGCAGTTTCTGCCCAAACAAGCACAAAGAAGATTGGTGTTTCACTTTTTTAGGGACTTCTGTGCTGTGACGATTTTACTTAGAAATTTTCCCCTACGCCCAAGTGTTTTGCTGTGCTTCCATGTCTTACTTTCTGTCTAAACCACGACTTCCCCCATCAAAGTGATGCGTAGGACTGACAGACATAGACCAGAGGTCCATTTTTGTCGGACAGTCGAAGACGCAGTCGAATCTAAAACCCATTCTAAGCGCCACAGACATCGAAAAAGAGCCAATGTTCTGTAGGATTGGATGCCAAATCTGATCCGCTGTGTTTCGGCCTTAAGCAATGGCGCTATTGGTTAACTGCTGTAGTATTTCGTGGCTATGTCAGCTCAGTACTATTAGCGGAAGTGTGGTAAACATGATGGGAAGGAGCTACGGTCTTCAGGTGGATTTTTGTGACATTTCCAAAACAATCCAACGCTGCCTTAGCAGGTAATCAGACGGTGAGAGCTGCAGTGGGAGATACTGGGTAAGACAGCGCTGGAACGTTATTTCCCAACGGCATATCGCCTTCCCATGGCCTTAAAATAAAAGGCAGATAAGAAGAACAGCGGAGCAGTTACATAAACATGTTTGTCTCGCATTCAGTCTTTTAAACTTGGATTTAAAAGGACAATGAGGATGAACTCAGCATTGGGCAACTGCTGGTTTTATTTCGGCTGATCGGTATTCACCTGTAATAATAGGAAGATGATCAAAGCTGGGTGAAAGCACTACCATGCGCGGTGATAAAGTTTTGGCTGATTTAGTCCCTAAAAACTAAGTCAACGAAAGAAATGTCCTTACATCAAACATTTGTATTTATTTTGCACATCTGTAGTTCAGGCTTACTAGCTGTTGAATTTTCTTGTGGCTAATCCTTCAGATTTCTCTTTCTGTGTGAACGTTTTATTTCGGCTCGCCATGCGTTGCTTTCTTCATCATTTCTATTCCTCCCTAAATTTATGACGACATCCTTACGTCTCCTCCACAGCCCCCTCCTTTTTCCTATCAGCCCTCTAATGTCCCGTTAGCGCTGACCTAGTTGGACTGCTGCCTTCTTTGGCCTTAGGCAAGGGCAGACCAACACACACACACACACACACACACACACACACATCTACGCACATACGGACGCTGCTAATAAACGCAGATTTTTTATTTCCAGCTAAATTCATATACATGACTCAATCTAGATTTACACGGACTCGTACGCACGCTCTGATTCCTCTGACCTCTTTTTTAACGAAGACATATGTGAGTCAATTAATCGGATGTTTCCTGCTGCATTACGACGCATATCAGGGCCTTTCGTTAATCCTAAAAACAGCACAAATCACCAAGAAAAAGGTTGAATGCGTGGCCGCTGCTGCTGTAAATCTGAAACATTGCTTTGAAAGGACAACACTAACAGTAGCTAGTGACAAAAGAAATCTGAAGCAGGATAAGGATTTAAAAAATGCATCCAAACATCAAGAGCTGGATTACACTTTACATCAAATCTAAGAAATCCTGCGTTAGATTAAATGAACCCAATTAGGACCTTTTCACAGCATCACGGTCATGGCAAGTAAAGAGAAACGGGGAAAAATGTATTTCCCTCCTTAGAGATTTGTTCGGTTTTTGCTTTTTATTCACCCTGAAATGTCTCAGAATATCTAAATAATATTTCATCATTGTACAATAAGCACCTTACGACCTCGTTATCTGACATCAGTGACTCTCCTGAACGCTAAATAAAAAAAAAAGTGAACCAGAATGGCCAAAGGTACATATTGCCACGGACTCTTAGGAGATCATGACAATCTTTTTGTTAAAATTCAGACAAAGATAACATGAGTAACTACAAAATGCAGTTCATGGATTGGCGGGGGGAAGCTTTCCAAACCAACCTGAACTTGTAGCTGAACCTAAACTTCATAACTCTTTTGCATAACCCTCGGCTGCGACCGCTGCCGTCCAGCATGAGCGACAACTTGCACCTTTGGCCAACCTTTCTTCGCAGAACCGTTTTTATTCCTGCCGTCTTCTGACTATCGCCTCAGCACAGATCCAGTTTGACGGGTCTTTTTGTTCGCTGCCTTTTAAGCAGCTTTTTTTCCACGGTCAGAAACATACAGCAACACTAAAGAAGTGCCTGGTACTCAGAGCTGAAAAAGTGAATTGTTATTTGACAATTCCACAGCTATAATAATACGTTCAGGCGGCCTTTATGCTCCGCTCTTAGTAGGGTTGGGTTACATCACAGCTTAAAGTTTGCCCTTTAAATAAGCCTCTCCAAAGCCTTCATTTCTTTTATTTTTTGTTGTTGTTTCTAAACCATTCAGAGGTGCACTTCCTGGTTTGCTTGGGATCACTTATGTTCTGCTGCATAACCCGAATGTGTCTGAGATTAAAGCTGAAACACGGTGGCCAGACCTGCTCCTTCAGAATTCATGTTTGCATCAGTTCATCGCGGTCCTGAAGCAGCAAGGCAGGCGCTCGGCTGACTCTTCTTCACGGTGTGTTCAAGTGCATCTCGTCCCCCCTAACGACCAAGCGGAGGAAGAAAACAAGGTGCACTGCTGTGGACCCTGAGAGAGACTCCGGTCCCCGCCGGGCCGCTGCCTGCTTTTACCGTAGAAGGAGCGCTGCCCCGCTCTGTCACACCAGGTTTACGGCTCAACTCTGCGTATACACACCCAAGGTTTACTGGAATGGTTTAGGCCACACAGTAGTGAGTGTACAGTTTCCTAAACAGGAACATTTAACAGATCACATGTCATAAAAAAACAAAAAAACATTGAAGCTGCCACGGTTACTGATTCTCTGTGTGCTAACAATTAAAAGGAAGTAGACTGTAGCTGTTGTCCAGTCCAATTTATAAATGATAAGCCAATTTAGCCAACTTTTAGGGCACATGTTGAGACATTATAGAAGAATTCTTTGGCAAAATTAACTACTGTCAAGGAAAAAATGGATAAAAGTCAGTGGAGCGCCATAGGGAGATGATTAGTTTATTTATTTCATTCAAGAATAACTTTAAAATTCATACACACAACACTAGCAAATCGATGCACCTGGAATGAAAAGGAGCAGAGAGAAGAGCAATCTTATGATATCTGCCCCCTAACTTATCTTACAACAATTGTGCATCAGTTCTGTTACTTTTTACAGCATTTACATCCATCTTGTCTCAGTTATCCATATGTGCCGTAATTACATTTTACAGTATTCAAAGAGATTATATAGCGTCATTCAAAGTCAACTCAAAGTGCTTTACACAGAAACAAAAAAACATGTAAAACACAAACCGTTCTGCTTCAAAGAGCATTATATAGAAAAGAAACAAAATGCTAAATTTCTCTTAATAATATAATATTATTATTATTATTATTATTGATGATCAACTTGGTCACAAACCACTAAATTATTCCATAATTTCATATCCACTCAATACACTTAATTTTATAATTTTTTAAAACACTTTAAGTGACCTTGTTTCTTTAATTTCTTTGTTGAGATTATTCCATAATTGTACACCTTTCACTGTAATGCTCCGTTCTGTTACTGTGGTTCTAAATCTAGTTTTTTTTAAGACTTCTGTTCCTTTCAAGTTATAACTACTTGCTCTCATTTCAAATATTTTTGTTTACTTGATAGATTATTTGTAATTTTTAAATCAACTAAGTCATGAATTCTGAGTATTTTATATCGTACGAATAATGGATTGGAAGGATCTCTAAAAGGATTATTGCTAATCATTTTTACAGCTCCTTTTTTCCAAATAAATAAGTTTTATATGTCGATTCCCCAGATTTCTACACAATTAAGGCTCATTTAAAGGTAGCGAGTTTACTCATGGCACTTCAAAGCTGCCAAACTTACTTTTTTATGCTCCTTTGATAATTAAACTTCCATGAGACTGTACATGAAATGGATTACGTAAACATCGTTATGTGAATTATGCGACTGGGATCCATTTGGGGGACGAAACAAATGTCCCAATAAATTAGCGATTGGGCGTAAAGCCGAGCGTTGTGAATGAAGTCACTGAACGCCACACGTGTTCAACAGGTGTTGTGGGTTCCAGTAAACCTCCAGCCAGCACTGTGTGAGGGGGCTGCATGTTCCTGAGTCCCAGAGGCCGCCGGTCACGGGGAACCACGAAAACACGGAGAACGTGATCACATAAGTGACATGAACTGCTTTGCATGAACAAGCAAGTTTTTTTTTTGTTTGTTTTTGCAGCAGAGAATCATAATCCTATGCCTGCGTGCACAATGTCTCCTTCCTGCTTTGCCAGAAGTCACAGGCCCGTCTTTCCAAACGCTCAGCCGCTTCCCGCCCCCGCAGGAGCTGTTCCTGGCACGCGCGCTCAAACTGAAGGCTGATACTGGCTCGACTGGGAAGGCAATCGCCATGGTTTCCAGCCCGAAATACACACGTGCGCTCGCGCTGAGCATCCACACGCAGCCTCCTGCAGCACCGCCATGTGTTTTCAATGAGCCGAGCTCGACTGCAGCTAGCTCTGCTGACAGCTAACCGGTACCAGCTGTGATAGGCCGGGATGGCGCAACGCTGTGGGGACAGACGTGGGCGCCACCCTGGCCGCTTTGCTGTAAAATGCTTTGCTTTTTAAAAAATAGAAGAAAAGAAAGTGTTTCATCGCATTTTACCTTCCTTAAAAGCCAGTATTCACATAAAATGTCTAGATATGTGAGGACTGCGGAGCTCTGTGTGTGACGTGGGGATGGCTCGAGTCGCACAAATACGCCTGTTGAGCTTGGAGCTAAACTGGGGTCATAAAAATTGAAACTGAAGAAAAAAAAGTTCAGTTTTTTTGCTTTTATTACACTTTAAGATTTTTTCCCCCGCTTCAAACTTTTTGGCCCCGTTCTGGCGTAGGGGGAGAGAGACCCTCACCTGACAGGGCTGTGGAATCCTGACTGACAGCTCAACACAGGCTGCGCTAAACATTACCAGCTGTTGCATTCAGGAGCCGTGGGAACTGGGGAAGTCTTTAAAACATCAAAGATATTCTATGTGATTGCTTTAAAAAAAAAAAAAAAAAAAAAAAGCTTCGCTGATCACTGACGAATCTGCACGGCTTGTTTAGTCCCGTCTTGGACACTTCCTATGTTCCTAAAGTAAAGCGGAGGGGCCGGCAGGCTGCAGCGAGCAGAAGCGCCTCTGCTTCTGCTTCTCCTGCTGGCGACAGCGACCGGGTGCTAATATAAATATAAAGGCTGGTAGTCACGTTACCGCACGGGGAAACAGAGAGAGAAAACAGATTCACACTGGATGCCTGAGCAGTTTAGAGACACGGTTCAGCTGGCACGCATCAGGACGCCCTGGTACCTCAGCGAGTCCGCCATATTTGAAGAGGCAAGTCTGCCTCACAGATCAGTGGAACCAGAGGCTGAAAAGTGTCGAGTGTGTGAATAAAAACGACCGACTTTTACATTTACCGTTAGGTCTGAGATGGTCTGAGGTCTGAGTGAACCAAGTCATTGCTGGTTTTGTGGATGAAAGTAGCCTAGAGCAATTCAAACACTGAAAGTTATTTCTGATCTGTTGAAAGATAAGGATTGTAAAAACGTAATTTAAGATGTCAAATCGTGCAAAATGAATCAAACCAATAGAAAAGCTGGAACATCTTTAAATATGTTCCAGGTTTGCCCGCGGGCTGATGCCAGTCCGAGTTGCAGCAACGACCAGCGGCTCATAAAATCCATTGAACGTCTATTAGGGCCGGAAAAAACGTTAAATCAGCTGACTCAGCTGGTCACCAGCCCATTTCTGGACGCATCTCTAATGCTCTACTGTTCCTCTCCTTTGGTGAGCAGCGGAGTCCTCCGGTGTAGACGTGCTCTCGCTGTCTGCTTGATCCATTTGTGTTTATCCATCACATGGGGAACTAAGAATGATGCATATCTGCTGACAGGTCATGTTCAACAGGTTCCTCTGCTTTTTTTTTATGTAGCAAATATTCTTTTAAGAAAAGATCTTCGGATCCTTCTGCCGGTTTTGGATTTAAAAAAACTTGGTGAGAATGAGTCGGAAAATCAGCAACGATGCCTCCCAGAGTTAATTCTGGAAGTACAGCAAAATTAAATATATATATATATATATAAAAACACCAGACATTGTAAACGCAGCTCTGTGGATTTGCTCCGGATGTGAAAACGACAGCAGAATATGTCAGCGCAGTGAACTCCCGACTAATGACTCACAGCAATATCTGCGTGATTTAACATGTTAGGTTTAAAAGATGGATTCATTGAACGTCTTTTTATGAAAACGCTTACTTTAAATTGTTTCAATTGTTTACATAAATCGCTGCTGCATCTTTATCCTGAAAATTAGTGCAATCTACTGTGATTTTTAGAGTGATTTTTCAAGCTGTATGCAAATGAAATTTCGTTCTGTACGCACTTTGTGCATGCAAAATGACAATAAAGCTATCTATCTATCTATCTATCTATCTATCTATCTATCTATCTATCTATCTATCTATCTATCTATAGCCCTGCTCCTGGTTTCTTTTAAACATAACGCAGAAAACCCTGAGAAGAACGATGAAAGCTAAACAGAGCGTTTAGTGACACCTCAGCCACAGCCTGTAATTTTTTTCTCTCTCTCTCTCTCCCGGTTTCTCGCGGCTGCCAGTGAAATTCACACCCACTGCTGCACAGTGGGATGATTATGAAACGTGGCTGTGAACAGGTGTGCGCTCAGAGCCAACCGGGGGAGAACAGTTGTTTATAGCGGCTCTGCTTGCCCACGTCCGCTCACACACACGCGTGCGCGCTCTCCTCAGTCAGGATGTCTCTGGCGAAGCGCTGGGGAGGGGGGGGCGGCGGCCCACCGCAGCCTCTCACCGGCCACGGCGAGCTGGAGTTTATTCGTTGATTCCAGCTTTCTTTGCGTGCCGGACGGCTGACAGAAATGTGAAAACGATAACTCCCCAGTTAGGATTTACAGAGGAATTCGTTAGAAATCTCTTTAAATGGTTCCTTGCACATGAATCATTCTCAGCACCATAGAAGAAGAAATCTGTTTGGCCATTTAATGAAAGGTTCTGGTAAGGACGCGGCCTTCCCGAAGGACAGCTGACAGGCAGATGCTTTCCCTTCTTTTTGAAGTTTGTGATTATAATGTGATAAAATAAGAAGAAGGCTGAGGGTCATAAATACTTAATCACTGCATGGCTGTAAAGACGAGGCCTTCATGAAGCTACCTCAGCCCTTCACAAGTCAACCGAGCCGACTACGTCCTGTTTTCATACAGCTGGGGTTCCCAAACTTTCACCCCACAACCCCAGAAATAACAGGCGACCCCCTTTTGGGAGTAATTTTATCAGAACTCTTCCAAAAAAGCGCAGCCCCCCCCCCCTCCCCCACACCCCCTCGTGTTAAAATCGGGATGTTGTAGTTATATTTTGGTATCGGTTTACCAAAAAGGGGAAATATTGAGCCTTTTTTAAGCACATCAGCCAATGATTATTAGAATCAGGACTTTGAAAGGTCTGAGCAAACCACTGAGTGGTTTTATTCTTGTAAAATCACAACTTCATTTTCATAATAGTATAACTTTGTTCTTGTAACTTCCACAAAAAATAGTAAATGGCTTGTACTTGTATTGCGCTTTAACTAGTCTGACAACCTCCAAAGCGCTTCACACTACAGTTTAGTCATTCACCCATTCACACCCTGACGGTGGTGAGCTATGTTAGTAGCTACAGCTGCCCTGGGGCAGACTGACAGATGCGAGGCTGCTATGGACCGGTACCACCGGGCTCTGACCATCGCCAGGAGGCAATGCAGGTGAAGTGTCTTGCCCAAGGACACAACGACAGAGACAGTCAGTGCGGGGGATAGAACCAGCAACCCCCAATTGCAGGGCGAACTCCCTAACCTCTGCGCCACCATCGCCCAAAACTACCCAAAACAAAAAAAACAAAGCAAAAAAAAAACCTCGGATTAGGGCCATCGCAAACTAACGAAAACAAATGATTGGCCACAGAGGAGTAAGTAGAAAAAAACAACAACAAACAACTCAGAAATGTTTTAAATGTTTACATATTTTCTAGGAAAAAACTTGGATGTTCTCTGGTACCAAAAAGTAGGGCTGTGCATAAAAATCGATATAAAGATTAATATCGATATTTTTAAAAACGATTTAATATCGATATTCTGGCTTTCAATATCGATATACCTCCCAACCTCTAGGGGGCGTTATTACAGCACAACCATTAAAGTTCACAGCGAAGGAGAGCAAGTGAGACGAATTTGTGGAACGGCCGACAGGATTTTAGAAGCTCCTTTGTCCCTAAAATCAGATGTTTGGGCACATTTTTGGTTTCTGTGACACGTTAAATGCATTGAAGCAAATGCACTTTATTTTCCTGTTAATATGTCTGTGATCAATAAATAGAACATAAACATAATATTTGGCTGATTTTGGTGATTGAATCACTGAACATTAATTCAAAGTAATAAATATCGATATTGGAATCAAAGCAAGCTGAGCTATGTATCGAGAATCGTATTGTATCGTGAGCTGTGTATCGAGAATCGTATCGAATCGGCTCATCCTAGATGATACCCAGCCCTACCAAAAAGGCATTAATATTCGTACCATTGTCTACGATATAAAGACAGACATTTGCTGTATTAAAACTAGGATATTCTCTAAAATCTCATGTCATCTCGCGACCCCCACACGGTGTCCCTGAACCCCATGGGGGTCCCAACCCCCGCTCTGGGAACTCCTGATATACAGGGAGGTGTTAGCAGCAGTGTTGGTCAGAGTAGAGTGACGCTCGGACCCAACTTGCCGACTCCCCAACGACCCTCCCTCTGCAGTTCATCGGTGAGTCCATTTCAGCCACGTTATTACGAACTAATCTTTGCATGCCACCCACCCCGGTGAGGATTAACTTTAGATCCTGCCTCTGGAACGGGCCAGAAACAGAACCCTCCTAGAAAAGTTATTGCCAGATAAAATGACTCTTTTTCTCGTTCACTAACTTAACGTCTCGGTTAGCGGCTCGTAAAATCCCAGGAGACGTCTGGAGCTCTCATTTCTAAAAAGCCTAACGTGGCGCCTCATAAAGACATTCTCCTCTTTACCTATTACATTAATCCACAAAAAGTGGCATCCTTTCATTTGAGACATAAACAACTTCTTGTGAAAATAAAATGGTTAATAAGCATTTATAAAGGATTTCAAACTGACTTTGGATGTTCATTACCATCAGTACCACAAGTTGTCAGTCAGTTTTCTTTCCTTATTTTAGTTTTTGGTGTCATCATAAGTTCGGGCGCTAGAAGCAGTACAAATCGCATTTCAGCAACTTTGGCACGACTGAGCAGCAGAGTGTCTTCAAAGCTGTGGCTCTGGTGGAGTGCTGGTGAAGATTCTCAGTCATATAGGTCCTAGATTCTAGGTCATGGTCATTCCAAAAAAAAAAAGTAAAAACAAAACAACTGGACCTGTTTTATGTAGTTGAACACGTTTCGCTTCCTCTCCAGGAAGCATTCTCAATTCAAAAAGTCTGGAGTAATGTGGAGTACCAGGCTTTATACTACTGCCTAACAAAGGCCTTGTAATGGCTTAGACAACATGCAAATACAACCGAAACAGGTCCACCCCTATAATGCAGCAATAGGATTAATTCTGGCCAATCATCACTTCAGTTCTCACCCTCATATGGGGGATCAAAACATTGTTCCTTTAAGCCAGGCCAATAACAACCCTAACGACTCCTCGTTACAGAGGAGTGGACCAGTTTCTGTTCAATCTGCTGGCTTAATGTCTTTAATGACCGCCCATTACTAAGGTGGTGGACCTGTTTCTGTTGTATTTGCATGTTATCTAAGCCATTACAAGGCCTCTGGTGGGGTGTTCCTGGTCAGCAGTGGTCGGTGCGTATCACATGTGCATCAAGGCGCACCGATGCAAACGGGCTGCAAAGACAACATGCATGATGCATAAAGAACAACAACAAAAAAAAAAAAAGATGATCGACCCACTGTGGCTGAAATTAGTGGATAGCTTCGTGCTCGTTCTGATAGAGATGTGCCGGCACACACAGCCAATGGCGGTTTGTTGCATGTGGGGAAGCATAGCTGCAGATCAGTCTGCTCACTTTGCTTCAAACTTTTCCAAATCTAAACCCAATGGAGCATCTGGGGGATGTGCTGGATAAACAAGTCTGATCCGTGGAGGATCCATGGATCACGGAGCAGCTAAACATGGCAACTCGCAGGACTTAATGGGCCTGCTGCCAACATCTTGGCGGTGGCGGTGTTCGTGTGTGTGTGTGTGTGTGTGTGTGTGTGTGTGTGTGTGTGTGTGTGTGTGTAGGAAGGCTCAGGCCTGTTTGGTAACAACAAATGCTTGCCTTGCTGTTAGGGAGGTGGTCATAATGTTGTACCAACTCTGTGTAGATGTGCAAACCCTGCTGGTGACGCCCCTACCTACAAGATCCAAACCCCAACATTAGGAATGGGTTTAATTTTACACACAGGAGCAGTTCTGTATTTCAGCTCAGTCTGATGAATAATTCATATCCATAGGGAAGGTCTTTATTATAGTCTTTAATAATATATTATTATTCTTTATTATGGCTCAGGGACCCTGTGGTATATGGTGTCCTTTGCTTCTTGCGACTGATAGTCCACGTGCCATTATTCAAATGTGACGTCACACCTCACACATTTCACGTCAACAACTCCCTGGCTGTCCGCAAGTGCCGCGCATCATGTAAAAAGCCGCGCTTTAAGACGTTTATGTCACGCCTGAAACACCAAATGCTCTCTTATACGTCTTGCCTGCAACGAGCACGCGCCATTTGCACAAGCGTGAATGAAAACTTTTAACACTATTTTTTTTTTTACATATACATATTTGTTAAACTCCTAATTTTTAAGTGTGCACGACTCTATAAAACCGCCGTAAAGTTATTTTCGGTCCAAAAACTGAAACTGAAGTCGACATTGGTCGTAATGCAGCCGTCTAATGGGCCGGTTTTGTTCTGGATCCAGTGGGATTCGGACAGTTTCCCAGCGGGCGCTGACAGTAACATAGCGGACTGTGCTACAGTCATTCCATCACTCCTTTCCCCACTCACTCACTCACTCACCGCCCACTCCACACCGCACAACTGTTCTACTTCTCTGTGTTTCGCTTCAGAAGTCAGAACCCCGGCCTTTTAAAGACCCTCCCGTACCTGGACATAGTTGCTCTCGCAGTATTCCGCCACTCTTTCCAGGTTGGTAAAACTGTCCAGTAAGGCTCTCCGTCCCGCAGGAATCTCCTCCTCCAGCAGCATCTGTAGCTCCGCCATCTTTACACAATCCTTACTACTGACGGCTGCGGCTCGCAGCTCGCAGCTCGCGCTGACTGGATGCATCCCCGCTGCATTCCAGGACTGTGGGAAATTTCGCTGCTACAACGCGATACGTTGGAAATGTTGGGAAAATTCAGTGTTAAACTGTCATCTGACTAATAGGCGAATATCGGCCGCGAGGACAGCACTTCTCATACAAATCTGGGACCCTGGGAGAAAGATTATAATCCAAAAATACTTAAAATACACAAAAATAGCGCTTTCATATAGTACCAAAGCTGAAGCTGCAAATTAGATATACTATATAGTTTGGTGTGACTTGCCGATAATTTCTACATTTATGCTGTGCAAACAAGGCAGAGTGGCCTTTTCCCACTGAAAGAACATGAAAAAACGCAACACAAAAAGTGACAGATTGCTTATGGCATCCCTCCAAGCAATGCCGCCCTGGGCCATTTTGCCAATATCAAAAGCTTTCTCTGACTTTTACGTGCACATTTGTGGAAATCCATGCTGGCAGGTTATGTGTTTCTGGAAAGTTTAAGATAACCATCAACCGGACCTTTTTATAGTAAAATTTGGCAGATTGCTGGAGTACCCGAGAGCCCAAAAGGCAACAACTTGAAATATAAGATCTAGTAAGGACTGTTGTGGATGTATTCTGGATCTGCTATATATAATTTGTGTTTGTACTGGACCGGACTGGCATGATTGTTAAAAAACGGTTATGTAGATACATAAACAAGATGTTGTTATGAAAATGACAAATGGACAGTTAAAAAAAAACAGATGCAGAAATTATCAAAGCTAAATTGGAAAATATATTAAAACATGAATAACCACAAACTACAGTTCAGATATTAGTTCTATACTCAAAGAAAAGACATTTCACATGATTCATGTTGTTTAGAAAGTGTAAAAATGTATCTTACTAAATACATTTTTATTGTCATATAATGAACTAAAGATTATTTAAGTTTAGCATGTTGGCACTTTGCAACCAAATGGAGAAGAAGTCGCATTTGTCTAGTTTGACACGTGAAACCTGAAGTATTATTTCATTACATGTCGTGTGTTCACTTTATTTGCTACATTCTGAAAGCACAGCTTAATCATTTTCTGACAGCATGTATAGTTTTTTTCTTAAGTTATTTAAAAACACATTTTCTATAACTCAATCAATATCAGTCTGCTGCTGTATTGCAAGTATCTCTGATTCTCCCCTCTGAGTCTTTTCTCAAACAAACAGAAGTATGCATATTTTTAAATAACCAAACTGCATTTCCAGTTTGCAGTTCAGAACCTCAGAATCAGAAATACTTTAATGATCCCAGAGGGAAATTACTACAAAATTACCTACAAACCATGCCGCAAAAACATTGTTAGCACTTCCAACATTGTTGAGCTATACTGTCCAATTCTTCAGTTTAGAGCAGATTCCCTCGCAATTATAGACTGTCAATCCCAAACAACAACAGTTAATGTACTTAAACGTATTTATTTATTTACAAAATAACATTTAATAAACAAGTGGTACATATGTACTTGTGCAAAATCCCACACCCAGCAACCAAGTGATCGTCCAACACCAGATATTCAACTCGACTGGTTTTAGGCAGGCATGTCCAGGTTTTCATCTCCTCTCTGGAATCCCTCCAACTCCATCGTCATCAAAAATTCTGTTGAGAGAGAGAGAGAGAGAGAGAGAGAGAGAGAGAGAGAGAGAGAGATTTTTAAGGTATGTGCTTACATTGGCTCTATTGTATACTGTACTTGACCCTACCATCTAGTGCCATCTAGTGGCAGACTGAAAAAAAACGTCACGATAATGAACAAAGATGTAAACGCTGTAATCTTAATGGACTACAATATTTACCCTGCATGTTATTTGTTTTTGTTTATTAATAATTCAGTTTTCATGTAACTCTGTAAGGTAAAAATTCTAATGCATCAAACCAATAATTATGTTTTTTTTTTTAAATCTTTGTTTTCTACATTTTTACTATTTGAGGTCAGGCTGTCCTCTGGTAATTGCTTTATACTGTCACAGTGCCCAAAGCGTCCCAAAATATAAGCGTCAAACAAAATGAGGACAGTAAGACAGATACAAATGTGCAATATACACAGTCTGCGAAATACCTGTCAATATTTGGGGGGGTCCCCATCTCCCAATTGTTGCGCAACAACGATGTAAATTTTCTCAATATGCAGTAGGCCTATAACATTACAATGTCAAAGTCAAAGTTAGCTTTAATGTCAATTCTTCACATTCACCAGACATACGAGGATTTTCTCATTCACCAACAGTGAAACAGATAAAGTGCACAGGCACAACAGATAAGATCAGTTCCTAATACTAAAATTTAAACATTTTTAGTATTAATTGTTGTCAACGTTACGTTATTCTTCTGTTTGGCGCGCACATGCCTAATTTGCATCCGCGAATAGGATTGGCTGGCTCCACTTGGCATAAAAAAGAACATATTTCCCCCTGGGATCATTAAAGTATGTCTGATTCTAATTCTGATATTTGTGAATAAATGTTTTGAATTTTAAATACTGGACATGTTGAGCTTAAAAATTTTTTAGTGACCATTAGTGACAAAAAATATTTCATTTTTAATTTTTTTGACACAATTTAAGACCCCCTTTACATTTTGCTTTTGAGGCTTTGAGGGGGTCTCATGGGTTAATCGGGGGGGCTCGACCCCCCCGGACCCCCCCGTATTTCGCACTCTGAATATACACATTAATCAGGTTTTTCAAACTTTCAATTTGGTCCCATCTGACTTTTTGAGAAACCTGAACCTCCACTCGATCTGCCTGGAAGTTCTGTTTTTTTTTTTCTATTAAATTCTGGTTGTAATATTAGCTCTAAAGAAATATTATTTAGAGAGAAAAAATACAATGAATAAAAAGAGTACTTCCCAACAGATACGATCCTGATGGTTCATCCTTATGTACCTTCTGTGTAGTCGATGTCCGGCCGTGTGGACACAACTGCCCAAGCCACGCCCACCAACAGCGCCACCACCAGATTGACCACGATCCACGGCTGTAATATCTGCTGCTCTGAGCCTGGAGGCCTGCAGGGGTTAAAGGGGGAACAAGTCGGCGGTGGTCCCTGGACAGAACGGTCCCATGGTAGACAATTATTTCTTTTTGTAAAAGGTGCATTTCAAGTGTGAACCGCACGTTTTAAAGACCAAATCATCCAATAAAAGTAAATTATTTAAATTAAATAAAGTAAACATAACTATTAAATCTGCATTTGCCATTAGGATGTCATTAGGAGTCAGCTATTAACGCCTGAGCAGAGGCAGCTGCATATAGTGGGGTGCTGTGACCGAGAGGACTTAGCTGATGACAGGTGGTGTAATTTCTCTAGTCTCTCTAAATTGCCCCTAGGTGTGAGTGTGTGCGTGCATGGTGCATCTCTGTGTTGCCCTGTGGAGAGATACACCACAGGGCAGAGATCCCCTGTGGACTGGCGACCTGTCCAGGGTGTACCCTGCATCTTGCCCAGTGGCAGCCATGCTTCTCCGTGCAGCCCTCCCCCTGCATGGAGAAGCAAGGGTGCTTCTTTAAAACGGATGGAGGTTCTTTCATGGGAAAAAACTTCTGAGACGCCACTGTCTTTCAACGAGACAATGGCTGTGGGGTTATGGATGGCCTGAGGAATGCCGAGGTCTATGACAACAGTTATGGACAGCAGGACAGGGTACATAGGCTGTCCCAAACCAAACTGCTGGTTATATCTAGAAATGGGACTATCAGCGTGTCTGCACGGCTGTCCTTATCATCATTCTGATCCGATTCTATTGTCATTCCAATACAATTGCAAGACTTTTTGATATATAACGTTTTCTTTTAATTCTGCCCCTCTGTATGGCTGCTTAGTCTTTTTGTAAAAAAAAAAAAAAAAAAAAAAAAATACAATTCAATTTCTTAAAGATTTTGGTCCAGACTGACATGCTAACATCACGCTGTTGCTGCACAACTGGCAGATGCAGAGCCTTCATGTGAATTTGCAATTCCACAACTCCCCAAAGGCGTTCCCTGGATTCAGATCTGGTGACTCTGAGGTGACCGAGCCTTGGCTACAATCAGCAGCAGGATAATGCAGCAAGTATTACGCATCATCCTGCTGGACGTAGGCATCAGAAGATCGATACGCTGTGCTCTTTCAGGAGGAGCCAATGCTGCTTGTCTGGATTCAATCTGCTGAGTTTCCTTTTGACCAATAAGTCTGGAAGATTTGATTGAATTTGACTTTGTAAAGTGCCTTGAGATGATGATCTGTGAATTAGCGCTATATAAGTAAAATTCAATTGAATTTCTGTAGACCTTAGTAGTTAATTTTGTGAAAATCACAGTAAATCAGCAGTTTTGGGAACACTCAGGCACCAACAACCATGACACCTTCAAAGTCACTTTAAATCCTCTTTCTTTCCCATTCTGCGTGCTCAGTTTGAACTTCAGCAAGTTGCCATCACTGTCTAGATGCCTAAATGTGC
The DNA here is from genome assembly GCF_011125445.2 of Fundulus heteroclitus. NCBI lineage: Eukaryota > Metazoa > Chordata > Actinopteri > Cyprinodontiformes > Fundulidae > Fundulus > Fundulus heteroclitus. The sequence continues at coordinate 11,194,937 of NC_046367.1, forward strand.
CAAACTGCTGCTGCCATGTGATTGGCTGACCGCTTTTGTGTTGGCAAGCAATCAAACGTGTGTGCCTAACAAAGTGAGCAACGAGTCTAGTCTAGTTCAGAATGGGAGTTCTAAGAAGAGAGCTTTTGCAAACCTGTCTGAATGTTGTATTAACTTTACAAAAGGTTTTTTTCAGTAATGCTAAAACTCAAACCTAGCTGAGCGTGTTTGTGTTGTGTAGAACAATTCTGTCGGTCCAATGAAAAACAACCATGGTTCTCACCACAGGGTCTCATTGGCAGCAGGGTAAAGGTTGATGCGGTCGCTGGTCATCTGCTGGCTGAGGGACAGTATCAGGGCTATGAAATACACTGAATACACACAAAGATGTTATTAAAGGTTTGTTATTAACTCCAACGTCTCTATCGTCACCAAATCTATTTGCTTTGTTGAGTTCCACTTACAGAACGAAGCCACAGCAACAGGATCCAGGGTGAGGAACCCTCTCAGGGCCATGGACGTCTTGGCTAGGTTGACCCTGCACGAGACCCCCCCACCACCACCACATTTTAGATGTTATTCTGATACAGCGACGTAAACCAAACCATACGTTACATTTTTCTGCCTCAATTTGCACACACAAAAGACCTGTCGAATGCAGACACGGTGCTGATGGCCAGCAGCAAGTAGAGCAGCGACTGAGCCGGGTAGGCCAGAGGGTGATACTGCTGCAGCAGGTTGTGCAGCGTGGTCATCTGCTCGCCGGCCAGCACGTACATGACGATGATGTTCCACACCGCGAAGCCAGCCAGGAAGCCATGAGAGAACAGGCCAACCACCCTGCAGGTGGAGGACACACAAACAACTTTAAGGTAAAACTGCTTAATCCGGCATCCTCTGAGATCACGTGCTGTTTCAGGAGCAGGCTGCCTGGATTAGTAGCGGACAGTTTAAGACTCCTTAACCAATTCAAACAAAAATATAAAACATTTTTTTAATGCAGAATCTGTTGGGTGAACCCTGCTATTCATTGCATTTAGGTGTTCTAACTACCATGGCATAGGTGTAAAGGATCCAGCATCTAGACATGCAGACTGCTTACACTAACGTTTTGTGAAAGAATGGGTCGTTCTCAGAGAACTCCATTGTGGTACCATGACAGGATGCCAGCTTCAGTCATAACTCCAGTTGGGACATTCATCTCAAAGTTTAATGTCCCACAGTCGACTGTTTATTGGTATTATAACAAAGTGGAAGTGATTAAGGACATCAGGAACTAAGCCACAAAGTGCAAGGCCACGTGGAATGGAGTCAAACTGTCTACAGCAGGGGTGTCAAACTCATTTTGGTTTAGGGGCCACATTCAGCTTAATCTGATCTCAAGAGGGCCACATGAGTTAACTCATTGCAAGATTAAATAGAACTAATAAATGTGGACTTGTTGTTGATTTTTATATTAAATAATTTCACTTTTACACAATATATTATGAATAACCTTAGCGTTTTTAAGAAAGGTATGTGCAATTTCAACAATACTTTTACTCAGTTAAACATTTACTTGTGCATTATGCATAAGAACTGATCACAGTGATTGTACAATGTGGAAAAACATTTATTCACATTTTTTGGAACTTAAAAACACCATGCCTGCATGACAAAATACATCAAACAGATAAAAGTTAAGAAATGATTTAAAATCAATTTTCCACATCTGAAGCTCAGTGCTACCATCTGCTGATTAAAACACAGCGCCCCTCGTGGACAATATAGGAACTGCAGATTTTCAACTAAACGAAGTACATGTTTTTTTCAATAATTGTTTTATCATTCTCTTCCTTTTATCTCCTCTTTCTTTCACCTTTTGTTTTTTTCTTCTTGTTCTTCCTTTCCTCTCCTACTTTCCCTTTGTAGTGTCCATATCATTTGAGATATTCCCCGCATGAATCATAAAACTATTCACATTCATAAATCAAGCCGGAGCACTATGGCAAAAGCAGTACTGCTCCACTTGTGAAAGTCAAATCTGATGAGCTCTTTTTGGCATTAAGACAACAATTCTTATTGCCAAATTGCCAGACAGGACACAGAAAAAAAAAGATAATGCATTTAGCCACCGGGCCGGACTAAATTTTTCGGTGGGCCAGAACCGGCCCGCGGGCCGTATGTTTGACACTCCTGGTCTACAGGATCAGTAGCTGCAGACCTCATGTTGGCTTTAGATTATCTCAAGAACAGTGCATGGAGAGCTTCATGAAATGGGTTTTCCTGGCCAAGCAGCTGCATCCAAGACCAACGGATTAGTAGCGGACGGTATGTGATGCAATCCGCCACTGGGTTCTAGAGAAGCAGGGATGTGTTTTCTGGAGTGTCAACATATGCCTCTATCTTTCTGGAGATTCAGGCTGATTTTTGCCATTTTCCAGGAGAACACAGCTTGGTGAAGAGTGGATTATGGTGTGGGGCTGTTTTTCAGGATTTGGGCTCTGGTTTGGCTTCTTGTCTGTCCAATAAACCTTTTGCTACAATCAAGTCAGTTGTGTGTTTGTAAAATGGCATAAAATATGACAACAAACAGAAGACCTGAGAGAAGGACCATGAAGCTTCCATTTCCTTCAAACGACAGAGCCAGATTTCAATTCCTTTCCTAGTCTCAGTTCCGCCCTATCCTTTTAGCAGGTTTACCTTAGTTGTGCAAACACAACTGGAAAACATCTCCACTTACAGACCGCAAAACATGTTAGCGCTTCCCAAACTGACACTGTGCACATCCAGGGAACTGACACTGAGATAGCGGACTCTTAAAGTACCTGGATTTGAGTCACAACTCTGATGCTCTTTACAGGAAGCGGCAGAGTAGCCTACCTGCTGGGGAGACTCCTGGAGAGCTTCTTTGACTCTGTGGCGGCATCAGCCATCCTCTGTGGTGTGGTCTGTTGGAGCAGTGGCTTATCTACAGCTGAGAGGAAATGGCTAATTGGATAAGCTGATCAGGAGGGCCAGCTCTGTCTTGGGATGCCCCCTTGACCCAGTGCAGGTGGTGGGAGACACAACGACTATAGCAACTGCATAAAGCTGTAGCGGAGCTAGAGAGCTGCTTTAGTGGCAGACTGCTGCATGCCAGGCGCACTAAGGAGTGTTACCACAGATCCTTTCTGTGGTAGTGTCCTTTAGGTCTTTTAAAGCCCTCCTGAAAACTACATTTTTCGCACTGGCTTTTAATTTCTGGTTAAGTTTGACACCATCGGAGGTTGAGATGCTGGATAATGTAGTTTCTTTTATCCATTTGTATCGTAATAGTTGGTGTTTATGGTGATTTTCTTGTGTTTGTCTGCACTTTTCTGTAGTGAACCTTATATAAAGCACTTTGGTCAACTTTGTGTTGTGCTACATGTGCTATGTAGATAAAATTGCCATTGCCATTTCTCCCAGCTGGCGTTAGACATTAGGTCCATGACGTCAACCAACAAACTCAGTAAGTTCCTGTACATCCCTGCTTTTAAATAAACCCTTTTTCTTTTTTCTGTTGCTGTTTTTGTGCTCATTTTGTACACTTTCGGGTCACCCTGCTCAGTGGCACATTTCATTTAATCTGAGTGTGCCATTTTTAATAACTCTGCAGTATTTTTCTTCTGTGGTGAACTTTTTCCCTCACTTGGTGTTGATAGACTTGACTATCCCCGCTGTGGGACAATAAAGGACAAGTCCTTTCTATTCTAAGACACTCAACGTGTAAAGACGTCCAGGTTTTTGTTTTTTGGATCAGCTTTTTAAGTTCCTGGATTGCGTTTTGCATCCTTTAGTATCCTTTTATCCTCTACATTGTGATTCGGTTAGTAGATTCTGTTCATTCTCATTTTTGGATCTCGTTTCCGTAAGATTTCTGTTCCCTCCCAATAATGCTGCGTTATCTATCCTTCTCCCTCTCCTTCAGCTCTACACCTTCATTCCTTTCTTCTGTCAGTCATAATTATTCAATTGCCTTCAACTGCCTTCCTGTTTTCCTCTCTGCTCCTCCCCTCTGTAGAAAACACCTGTAACTTTACTTTTAGTAGTCGGATCCTCCAACATTTGCACCACCTGTATTGGTTTCCTAGCTCCTGTTTTTTTTTTTTTTTTTGCTGTTTTTTTGTATGTTCTTTTGTTCCTTTAAGATATTTGAGACGTGAAAACTCCAGGCTCCTGCTCACCTTTCTGTCCCAGCCGCTAGCTTTTAAATACGACACAGATTTTGTTTTACTCACTGATTTCTACTTTTTCTTTGTTTATTTTTGTTCACGTTTCTTTTTAAAGAGATACGAAACCCGATTATAACTATCATGAGCACATTTCAGATCCAACAGTCACCAGGGGAAAAAACATCCTACTGACAACTGTCTTGGGAAATTGTTGGACAGAAACAGTGGAATAAGGCATGGAAAGAGAGAAGAGTCTTTCCTTTCAGAGAAAAGAATCCATGTCCCTTTCTTCCACCCAAATCACACCTTAACTAATCATATTGGCGATTTTGGTTTAGCTATGTAAAAATTAAAACTCTTGTTGGAAATACTTAGCAACCAGTTTGTCATGTTCAAAGTAAAAAGGAGCAGATGTTATGCCATATAAAACAAGCATGAGTGTTTTGGTTGGTTGTTCACACATTGCATCTCACCTGAAGCTATTGTGAACCTTCAAAGCGACGTCCCTTGTGGTCCAGAGCTGCCTGGGGTCCATGTAGTCGTCCGTCAGCTCCGAGTGTCTGAGCTGCTCCACTCGATCCGCCTGCAAACGCCCTGTGGACACGCAAGCTACCGTCAAACTGAAAGGAAATCCCAAATACTTACATGCTAAAATAAAACTACCGTAGCTGCACAAGGCAAGGCGAGTTTATTAATTAAGCACTTTTCAGTAATAAAACAGTTCAAAGTGCTCCTCAGACGTGGAGTTGGAGCATATTATAAGATCTTTGGACACTTTTGAGTATTTCGTCCAATAAAGGCACGGTAAACCCACAGTTGGAGGAAATGTCAAAGGTCAGCTGAGACCTGCTGCTTCACTGGAAAAGGGGAACTCAAAGTAAGTAAAATTTTCTTAAAATTCATGTATTTTTCCTTGATTTGAGTAGTTAATAAGACTATTTGCCAATGGAATAAGATTTTCGCACTTAAAATAAGAACAATTCATCTCCACCGTCTTATTTCAAGTGCAGAATATCTAATTATCTTATTTTAGGGGTAAAAATACTCATCCCATTGGCAAATAGTCTTATTTAGCTGCTTAAATCAAAGAAAAATACACTAAATTCAAGAAAATTGTACTCACTTTTAGTTCCTTTTTGCAGTGTTGTTATCCAGCTGTGAAATAGCAGTTGCCCCCTGACAGATTTCCTCTGCTTTTGCTTTTATTTCGTCCCACCTGAATAGGTGGATTTATTCAGCATGGCGGGCAGCAATCATGGCTTGTGAAAATGGATTAAAAAATGGTTCATCACAGTCAATTCATGATTTAACCAGGATGGCAATTACTTTTTCACACGGGTCCAGGTTGCTTTGGGTTGCTGTATTCCCCGTTCTTAATGAAATCCTCAGTTGAAAACTGTATTTTGTAATCACTCTGGTTCTAGTCGTCAGATACTAAAATTAGTTTGATGATCTGAAATATTTAAGTGGGCAAAAACAGACTAAAAATCTAAAAGGAGGCACATATTTCTTAATCGCAGTGTAAATATTATTTATGAAAAGCTTACTTGTTTGAAATGAGAACTAATACTCACACTATTCAGGGGTTAAGGATTATTATGATAAATAAGATGCTTAACAAACGGAACACAAGAACGTCAGAGATTTTATGGCTATAGGGTGGATTAAAATGAATAAAAACAGAAGATGTTGAACAAAATACTTGGAGAACCTCCAGAAAGCTCAGAACTCTACTACTTTAAAAAAGACTGATTTGTTTGATGGAAAATTCAAACACATGCTCATCACAGTTAACCTTAGCCCTCAGTATGAACATGGACTGTTGATCAGTTTAATCTGCGTGAGGCCCTGCAATAGACTGTAAAAATGGCCGCTCACTGTTCCTCTCCACAAACACTTTGCCGGCGGGCTGACTGTGTCCGTGCGGGGCGGAGAACAGGGAATGCTGAGGAATGGGTGACTGAGCGTCAGTGATGATATCCTCGTCTTCAGCTTCCAGCTCATGGCTGTAGTGCTCTGTGGCCTTTGCCTTCCTGTCAGGAGAACAAGTAAACAGAAGTTTAAAGTTTTTTTTTTTTTTTTGCCAAACTAAAATTAGGAAATTGTTTCCGGAGCAGAGACAAGGGAGGCAGCTTTAGTCCGTAAAAACAAATTCAGACACATTTACTGTATATAAGTAGAGGGGAAAATGTAGGTCCAGCAATTAGTATTTCGATGCAAAGAGAAATGTGAACTTCAATGATAAAATATTGCTTTTCCCACAATTATTATTTATATCAGGTCCCTTTGGTTCACCTAAATTAATTATTTTTTCATAATTATGATGTGATTTCAATTAAATAACTGAAGATGAAATAATATTTTATATAAAAAAAAACAATTGTTTCAATTGTTTAGACCAGGGGATCCCAAGGTGGGGGTCGCGAGATAATCCAAATGATGATGCAAAATTTCTGACATTCATGATGTTAGAGATAAACTTGTTTTGATTAAGCAAATTCATGCCTTTATCATGAAACATGTTTCTGTACGACTTTTCGACATCGGAAACGTCCAAGTCTTTCCTCACAAATATGTGAAATTAATCAAAAATTTTTTGTGGAAATTTACTCTAAGTAATTTATGTTATTTACATCTACAATGGCCATAATACAAATGTTCGTCCTTTTTAGAAACTACAAGAATAGTCATAATTTTAGGTGTACAAGAATAAACTACTGTACATTACGAGAATAAAGTCACACAATCCTTTCAAAATCCCGAGAATAATAACACTTTGATGCTGACTTGCTAAAAAGGTTTAGTATTTCCTTATTCGTGAAATCCAAACCAAAGTATACGTTTACAACATGCACAACATTACTCATTTCAACACAGGGGAAAGACTGCATATTTTTGTAAGAGTTCTCATAAAAGTGCAACTTTCTCCTCTCGTCTCATGATTTGCAGAAAGAAATAAAAAACCCACCCTGCCAACAGGGGGTCGCCGTTATTTTGGGATTTGCAGCTGAGACGTTTGTGAAGCCCTGGTTTAGACATTGCTTCACATAGGTTAGCTCAGGGGTGCATCTTATCAGTGAAATAGCTTTATTGTATTGTATATGTACTTTTTTAATCAATCCATCTTTACTTAATTTTTATTGGACGCCACTGGCTTGTTCTACCTTTCAAATTTAGTTGTTGGTTGCTTTTGATCAGTAACAATCTAACTTTCTTTGATGGCTTCATCAGATCAACTGGTACTTACCTCTTCTTTTTTGTCTTCCTGGTGACTGAAACGGTCATTTCCTCTCCTTCCCCGACCACCTCGACCATATTGCCATTTGGTACATCCCCATGTTCTGTTTCCTGGTCTGTCCCAAACAACACATGATGCACGTTTCACAGCAAGGCATACATAATGGCTAGCATTGTGCACAACGGATGCAGTCATTAGATGTTATTCAATACTTCCTGTGGATCATTCCGTATTAGACCGGGTTAGCTTTTCACAGTATTCCCATCTTACTAATGATAGTAACATTGGGCTCATGGCTGAAGGGAATTCGGTTATTTATCAATATTGCAGCAACATTCCTATTTACAAGAACATAGCAACTTAAACCTACTGATCGCTCTCACTACAAAAAGCCAAACAAAACTTAGAAACAACTCAATGACTTTTAAAAAAGCAGCTGCTTTTCTAATTTCCTTTAGTAGTTAGCTGGGCTGAAATGCTAACAGTAGTTAGCGTTGCATTGCTAACAGTAGTTAGCATTGCAGTAACAGCTGCAACAGTAAATCAAATGAACATTTTCAAATATCTTGGTATATTAATTGATCAAAAGCTAATATTTAAAGCTCACATTGATAATATTTTGAAGAAACTGAAGCCAAAATCCGCCTTCTTTTTCAGAGTCATGTTTTTCTTTTAATGTCAGGAATACATCTTATTGCTACCACCTTTTTGCCTCATTTGGAATATGGTGATTTTTCAAATAGGAATTCCTCACACAGTTGATTTATTAGATTCACATAGATCTACATCTGTAGATGTCTTACCCACCATGGTATTTTGCATTCTTTAGTTAGTTGGTCATCATTGCCTTTACACAGAGTTTTTCATTGGTATATTTTGATCTATTAATCCATTCTTGGCTTATCGGCTCATTATTACATGTCGCCTAAACATCTTAGTTGCAGTCTGCGATCCCAGGATGTCATTAGTCTCTGTGTTCCCTCAGTCTGGACCGAGTTAGGAAGAACCTCCTTCTCGTACTCTGCACCCTCAACCTGGAATCATCTTCAATAGGAACTGAAAATTATCTTGCAACAATGTCAGAAAGTTCCTGCTCCTACATTTTTTCTTTATTATTTTATTATAATAAAACAATTTTAAACATAACGACGATGTACTTTAGTAAGGTCTGTATTGCTGTTCTGTAGGAGTTTTTAAACGTGTGATAACGGGTCTCTCTTGTGAATGGGAACGAGTGTCTCAGTGAGACTACCTGCATAAATAAAGACACAGCTACACCTAAAACTTTTCAACCCCCACTGCAGATGCACAAAAATCCAAATATTGATATTATACAAATTTTTACCCTGACTAAAAACCAAATCCTACTTTCAATTACTACTGGGAACTCAAAGTTATTAAACCTCCTGAACAAAGCTCTTCATGCCAATCAGGTGGGATCTTTGGAAGAAGTAGTTGTCTCCAATACAGATTTTATGTTTTGCCAAACAAGGTAAAAGTTTAATTATTTACCTCATGCCTGAACACGAAGATGTACTCTAGTTTGCCCACTAATGTATAAGTAACCATTTACGAAAGGGTTTGTTTATCGCTGTAAAACTGAAGGACAGATGAATTGGCAACCCTTAGCTAACAGTTGGGAACACAGATTGGGTAACAGGTGGATTTGATCTCAAGGAGCTTTTGTGTGATGCTTCATAAAAGGCCGAGCGTTATTTCTGAGTTGTAAGAAATTAGCTCTCTAGATAGAAAGTTGATTCTAACCCAACATATAAATGTTCATACCAAGAGTCGGTGCCTTCTTCTTTTTCTTCTTCTTGTGCGGAGCCGTGTCGTGCAGATCTGGGGTCAGATGGTCTCTGCTGTCAGAGTTGCTCCTGTTGGCCAGGTTCTCCATCTCCACCTCCAGCCCCACTGCAGCGGAGCGGCACAGAACAGATGCTGCTGAGTGAAACAGAACAGAAGTGCAGGCGGAGCTGCAGGCGGAGCACGCTCACCTTCGTCCTGCTCCTCCGCATCGGCCGCCTCCTTCTTCGCTTTCTTCTTCTTGCTCTTCACCGTCGGCATTGTGACCTCTCCCTGTGAAAATGTCAGAGTTGTTTTGGGGTGAACACGTCTGAAGGCTGCGTTGCAAGGTCAGCACCTTTTAAAAGGTGATTTAGGTCACATAGTTGGATGTGTAATGGGGATTTTGAGGTTGCCGGGTGGTGATGCATGTTAGAGATAACTGGATTAGCCTGAGAACAGGTGGTGGGTCAATGCTTTGGGAAACAGATCAAAAAGCACAAGCTGAGCACTTTCCACCAGGGTTAGTGTTATACCCATCATCAGACAAATCTCTGATTTACTAATAAGTGGTAAATCTGAACTACAGCATGATGCCTGAGAGCAATGGCGGCAGGAGAGGGGGAACAGGGGGTCCTTAATACCCCCCCCCCCCCTGAAAATGGCTATGCCTCCCTATGCCACTCTTCCAGAGCCCAGCATCCTTGATGATTATATATTCATGTTTTGTGGTCGGTTGTTTATCTGATCCTAAGTGAGATCAAACCGCGGCTTTCATGGCTGCTCTGCGTGCTCTCATTTGGAATATGGCCCTGGATCTGCGTCACACGTTTGGTAGGAAAAAAAGCGTTCCATGGACCTGCGGCTCCTTTATTGTGCAATTTGATTAGTCGGATTACAAACTGCACGTTACTCGGGCCGCTGGCCAGGCACTCATTACAAGCCACTGGGAAGAGTGGACCAAAATTTACTATACCTACCCGCTCCACCATAACCTGACAATGAGTCCAAAGAAGGGGACCTAAAAGCTCTGGCTTTGGTAGAGAAAAAAAAGGAACCCTCTCTGGGAGCTTCTAGCTGGATTTGCATCAAGATGTGAACATTATATGGTGCATGGTTCAGTGAAAACCAAAGCATTTATTCCTGGAGTAGCTAAAAAGTTTAAAAGGTAATTTAGATCACCACATTACTTTTAAATACATCAATTCGGATGTAAAAAAAAGTGTAGTCATGGCACTGGTCATAATAATAATTGATCTCTTTAAAAGTAACAATTAGGGCACGCTGATGGTGCACGGGTAGCACGCATGGCTCATGTACGTAGACCTCAGTTCTCGGCTCAGCAGACCGAGGTTAATTTTCGGCCTGCGGTCCTTTGCCACATATCTTCCTCTTCTCTGTCAGCCTACTTTTAATAAAAAGGGCCATCAGTGCCACAAAAAATATATAATTTAAAATAAATAGCTGTTAGGTAACAAGCAGTCCACATTTCTATAATGTGAAATATGCAGGTGGTCATGTAACCTGGTTTACATTACTTTTTTTTTGTATTTACTGAACATTCTGGTAAACACAGCTGCCAAAGCTTTTTATTAACAACAATGGATTTTTTTCACTGAGAGACAAATGACAAATACTTATCCTTATAATGTTCCTGTTTTGTTTCAGTTTTTTTACTCGGAGCCTTGCAACACAATTTCGCTAAAATGTACATTATGAATGTGCAGTGGAATGACAATAAAGTCTGTCTATGTTGATGTCAGTGGTAATCATTTTTGCTTTTTTTGTTTTAAGGAAGAGAAATTAGATCATGTCAGAGATGTCCACAAGTCATTTTCCCCCAGATAAAGTCTTATGCCTTTGAGGGGTAAGTCCAAGTCGTGTTTAAGTCAAGTGTAAAATCTCTCATGATTAAAATAATCATGGAATGCTGGCTCTCCAGTCCACCTAAAACATTAGATTACATTCAGACTAGGATCCAAATCCTACCAGTTGTTTTTTCTGTATCTTATCTTTTAATCTTTAATAAACCGGAAAGGCATAATATGTACTACTATAGAAAGAGTGTTTAGATATAAAAAAAAAAAGCAATAACAAATTAGCGCCTATTAATGTCGAATGTCTTGATGTACTGAATGAAGTGCTTTTGATCTCGTCTTAGTAATGTTTGGTCATTTGGTAATACCTGCTTGGATCATCCAGTCTCCCTGTACTAAACCATACTGCTACATGGGATTTTGAGGGTTTTCTTCTTCTTACTTGAACTTGGGGAATAAGCAGTCGTCTAAATTTACTATTAAAACCGTAGTTGTCAAATCTAACCAGTAAAAGCTTTCCAAGGTGGATCCATCCAACCATCATCCATACCGGCTAATCCTTGCAGGCTGGTGTCCTGTCGCCGTTCAGCCATTGGGCGGGAGCTTTGGTACGCCGTGATGGCATGCCAGCCCGTCACAGGGCAACACAAGAACATGAAAACCCCCGTGCAGAAAGACCCCCCTGGTCAGGATTTCAACCCAGAAACCTTCTTGGTAGAAGGTATCAGTGCTACCAAGTGGAACGCGACCGAGTGTGAGATTTCTGAAGGAACACAACAGGAAGTGCTTTTATTTCGACAAAGTTTACTTAATTTTTTTTTTCTGACACGACCTGGATTCATTTAATACAGGGTTTAGTCGCGGAGATGTCTGTGTGTCCGTTACAATGAAGCTAACGTGAATAACCCACAGTCCACTTCATGGGAGAGAGATTTTTGGCAAGACGCGGGTTCTAAACCATCAGACTAATTAAAGTCTCGAGTATTTGGAGCATGAGTATAAGTCAAGTAGGAAGTCTTTCTGACTGCGACTTCAGCGCAACTGGAGTGTGAAAGGAGAGTCAGGATCATGGCATCCCTTTTAGTCTTAAACTTTGGTATGGATACGATCATGCTCTGGTATTTAATCTGAAGCAGGGATCACCAACATGTTGCCCATCAGGTAGCCCCCAGGACCATATGTGATGCCTTCAAGCCTGTTCAAAAAAATAGCAAAACCCTCCAGTGAGCTGCATTTAAAATGCTATTTTATTAAGTTGCTCTTCCTTTTTAATCACACTTGTATTTGCATAGCTTTAAAAGCATTAAAAACATGTTTATGTTACATGAAGTTAAGGTGAGCTCTGACTCTTTAGTTCAAAGGTCAGTACAGGTAGCCCTTCGTATGAAACAGTACCAATGAAGTAGCTCTCTGTGTCAAAAAGGTCAGTGACCCCTGGTCTAAAGGGTCTAATACTGTGAGAATCTCATACCAGCTGACTCCTTCATATCAACAACCTTCATAATGTGATCAGGTGAAACTTGAGCACACATTTACACATTTGTTTGACAACATGGGATATCTTTCAAGCTGCTTTAGGGAAGGGAATTTAAAGTACATTCTGATAAAAGCTTGTGTCCAATCATGAAGAGATACTATCGCAACTATAAAACCGCCTTTTTGCAGCACATGTGCGTGTGTATTCTCACCTGAGCAGCTGAGCCTTTTTGTAGAGATAAAATCCTGCAGACGGTTGGCTCTGTGTGTCTGATCTTATCAAGGTAAAGTGTATTAGAGCTAGGAAGAGAAGAAAAACTCCTCCCCCTTCCCTTTATCTTCCAATCCTCCGGCTGTGCTCGGTCCCAGAATTGCCCTAAAACTGATTTCTGGAAACTTAGGACAAAAAGCTTGAAGCCCAAACAAACGCTGAGGAGTTAAACCATAGCCATAAGGAGGCACAGACAGAGGAGCTCTGCACCTCTGATACTCCTCTCAGGATTTAGAGTGGATCAAGTGCTGAGCTCTGACAGTTTCTGGAAGCTCTGTGATTGGCTGATTGGATGTGACATCACCTGCGGACTAAAAATGTAACCATTGATGCTAATAATTTTGCTGTTCTTCACGCTTAGTGCTGTTTCCTTTTGTGGTCCCAACACCTCATATCTAAGCCCAAAGGAAACTATTAACATTATGAATATATCTCAATTACAGTTCTGATAATCCAGTGTTATGAAAAGTTACTTGTCCATTTATGTTCCTCACGTTTTTTTTTTTTTTTTAATTCTGTATTTGTTTGTGTCACATTTAAATGTCTCAGAAGAAATAACTGTAATATCAGACAAAGATGGCCTGGGTACATTTATATTCAGTGAATTACAATATGCATTTCAAAGAGGCTTGTTTTATTTACGGCCAATCCCGTAGAATCCAAAGAGTTTTTAAACAGAACGTGAAGTGGGCTAAAAGATTAATAGATTAAGATCTATTAAGCGCACTTTTCATGAAGCTATCATTTCTGTATTGAAAATGTTTTTTATTGGTCTGATGGAATATTCTAACCTTAAATATTTTGTTTTTATTAGCAGGAAGTCATCATAATTGACAGAAATAAAGGCTTGAAAACATCAGGCTGTGTATGATTAATCCCTAAAATGTGTACAAGATTACTTGAGTCACTGACATAAATTAACTATTCAATAATATTCTTATTTACAAAATGTGATTGTACATAAGTGGAGGAAACATAGCGGGTAGTGGTGAACATTAAGAAGTGGCCAGTCTACCAGCATTACACCAGAGGATCATGGAACCCAGAACCAACTCTGAAGTGCCTGACTTGCCTTGCGTTCACATTGAAACGTGACAAATTTTACTGTAAGAACATCAGACGTTTACCTCAGAACACAATTAAAGTAACGATGGAGCAGATAAGCCACTAAGAAAACGTCTCGTTTACAGGAAGCGATTAGGTTCTGTTTGGTGCTTGGATTGACCCATGGAGAGACGAGGCTATTGTTTAGCAGCTTGTGATGAGCGTGCGTGTGAGCAGGAGCTGTACAGGAGGAAGCGTGACTCTGATCTGACTGAGGTGGCAGCACTTTTTACTGATCCAATGGAGGGGCACAGGGGGGCTTCCTGGATACAAATCACACCACTTGAACTGCATACAGGCCGGTCGTGTTGTCACGCAGAGTACTGAGAAACATTTAAGAATAAATCTTGACCCACACAGGGCTAAGCAAAGACAAAGTTGGTCCAAAAGTTATTGTGGCATGTTGACGTCGATGACAAACTGAAGCCTTTTGAACATTGAACATTTGTGTAGATGCACGAATTGATGGCATTTCTGAATTTGACATGTTTTAGGTTCTAATGATAGAATGTATTCTTCTAATGATGTCTATGCCATCTGCCCATTGTCTTCCGCTTATCCGGGGTCGGGTCGCGGGGGTAGCAGCTTCAGTAGGGAGACCCAGACGTCCCTCTCCCCGGCCACTTGGGCCAGCTCCTCCGGGGGAACCCCAAGGCGTTCCCAGGCCAGCCGAGAGACATAGTCCCTCCAGCGTGTCCTGGGTCTTCCCCTGGGCCTCCTCCCGGTGGGACGTGCCCGGAACACCTCACCAGGGAGGCGTCCAGGAGGCATCCTGACCAGATGCCCGAGCCACCTCAACTGGCTCCTCTCGACGTGGAGGAGCAGCGGCTCTACTCTGAGTCCTCCCCGGATGACTGAGCTCCTCACCCTATCTCTAAGGGAGAGCCCAGACACACTACGGAGAAAACTCATTTCGGCCGCTTGTATCTGGGATCTCGTTCTTTCGGTCACGACCCAAAGCTCGTGACCATAGATGAGGGTAGGAACGTAGATCGACGGGTAAATCGAGAGCTTCGCCTTTTGGCTCAGCTCTCTCTTCACCACGATGGATCGGTACAGCGCCCGCTTCACAGCAGACGCTGCACCAATCCGCCTGTCGATCTCCTGCTCTATCTTCCCCCTTTCGTGAACAAGACCCCAAGATACTTAAACTCCTCCACTAGGGGCAGCACATCCTCCCATACCTGGAGAAGGCACTCTACCCTTTTCCGGTTCAAGACCATGGTCTCGGATTTGGAGGCACTGATCTTCATCCCGGCCGCTTCGCACTCGGCTGCAAACCGCTCCAGTGAGAGCTGTAGATCACGCCCTGATGAAGCCAATAGGACCACGTCATCCGCGAATAGCAGAGACGCAATCCTAAGGCCACCAAAACGGATCCCCTCAACACCTTGGCTGCGCCTAGAAATTCTGTCCATAAAAGTTATGAACAGAATCGGTAACAAAGGGCAACCTTGGCGGAGTCCAACTCTCACCGGAAACGAGTCCGACTTACAGCCGGCAATGCGGACTAGACTCTGACACCGGTCGTACAGAGACCTGACAGCCCTTATTAAAGGGTCCGGTACTCCATACTCCCTGAGTACCCCCCACAGGATCCCCCGGGGGACACGGTCGAATGCCTTCTCCAGATCCACAAAGCACATGTAGACTGGTTGGGCAAACTCCCATGCCCCCTCAAGAATCCTGCTGAGGGTGTAGAGATGGTCCAGTGTTCCACGGCCAGGACGAAAACCACACTGCTCTTCCTGAATCCGAGATTCGACTATCCGACGGACCCTCCTTTCCAGAACCCCTGAATAGACCTTACCAGGGAGGCTTAAGAGTGTGATTCCTCTGTAGTTGGAACACACCCCTCCGGTCCCCCTTTTTAAATAGGGGGACCACCACCCCAGTCTGCCAATCCAGGGGAACTGCCCCCGATGTCCACGCAATGTTGCAGAGCTGCGTTAACCAACACAGCCCCACAACATCCAGAGCCTTAAGGTTCTCAGGGCGAATCTCATCCACCCCTGGAGCCTTGCCACCGAGGAGCTTTTTAACAACCTCGGTGACCTCAGCACCAGAGATGGGAGAACCTGACCCAGAGTCCTCAGGCTCTGCTTCCTCAATGGAAGACGTGTTAGTGGGATTAAGGAGATTAATCCCACAATATCAATGTAAATGTTATATTGTAAGAAAGTATTTTTTTTGTTATAACAGGGTAAATATTTCTATAGAGTGACCGCATGATAGTATATTGTACAAACATGAAAAGTATAATGTTGGAACAATAACGTGTTCATGCTGTCATGTTATTCTTCTTTTATTTATTATCTTTTATTTATTCTTTTATTTAGTCTTCTCTACTCTCTATTCTCCTTGTTAGAGTGCCTTGGCCTTTTAAACTCCTCACGTCAGAACAAGGAGCTCAGAACAGTTGCTGCTAGACATCCTTGATCCGGACTTAAAAACACAGGTGACAGCCTTTTTAAAGCTGGCCCTGAAACTGTGGAATGGCTTCCCTCCTCAAATCCGGGTTGCCTACATTGTTGACCATTGTAAGCAAGTAAATACAACAATAAAAGTCTTTTCAAACATTTAGAACTAGTTTAGAGAACAACAAAAATGTCAGTAAACTAAGGTGTTATGTAACCTTATTGCTATAATATACGATTCGAATAATGTTAAAGGCCAGTGTAAGGTATTTGTCTCCCGTGGGACAAATTTGTATTAGAAGAGTCAATAGACCATCTGTCATAATGTATTAGAAATCACAAAATGTATCCACGGGATTTTGAAAGTAGCAAAAATATATTAACTGCAGCAGCATATATTTATGTTTATTTAGGCTTTGATGACTAGCTACATGCAAAATCTGCTGAGACTCAGAAATAATGAGTCGGATGCTGTTGTCAAATTCTAAAATGCACCTTTTTTTTTAACCGTGTGTTTAGTTACAGCACAGCGTCCTGATCAGGGGGGAAAAATATGGGCTTTTGTTTAAAAAGGCGTGATCGGCACAAAGCCGCAGAAACGCTACAAAACCTCTTGTCTTTTCGCAGTTTAACGTGTTCCAGAGAGAACCCTGACACTGCAGAAACCAGGTCAGTAGAAGAAATCCTATTAAACACCACGCAGGCAAACAGATGCTGTTTGTACAAAATGACATGTCAGAGACCACTTTAATACGGCCGTGTATGAAAACAGTCACGTGCTTTTAAAGGCGAACCAGATTTTGGCTGATCGGGATTCCCCAAATAAAACTCTCCCAAACAGTCGTCAAAAAAATAAAAAAATAATACTAGACTCATCCCAAGACATTGTTTTAGATAAAACTGAGAAGACATCCACTTCAACAATGCACAACCCCCCCCTCTCACTTCCTATCCTCTGATATGTTGTTCTACACCCACTGTCACTCAGCACTGTTTAGATGGATGACAGTCGGTGTGCATGACACAGTGAGCAGACGCTAATCCTTTCGGTTAATTCGCCTGAGCTTCATCTGTCCTGCAGAGGATTAACACTGTGGGACACACAGAGGGGTTAACGCACAACGTCTGCGCCAAACGTAGGGGCCTCGCAGTGGAGGAGATGGGGTCCCTGCGCAGAGAGGGCCAGGTTTGAACATTGGCCCAACATCTGATTAGGAGTAATAATTACATTTGTTTATTCTATGTGGAGGCCACGCTGCTCTCTCTTAATTCAGTGTTTGTAATCAATGTTTTACCTGTTAAAAAATTTATTTAAAGGTACTTTCATCTAATAATTAGTACACTTATTTCAAAAATAATGATAACACTTGGCATTATCAACACTTACATGATATACAGTGTGTTAAAACACTAAATGTTTGGGCAACTTTTGGTTAAATCCTATATTTCCCAACTAAAGTTCAGGTGCAATGTCCAGAATGAATGTGGAAATATCAAATAATCAAAGATTTTGATAATGAAAACACATTCGCCATTTTATGACCTACATCTGTTCAGTTTCCTTTTAATGCAACCAGCAAATCAACCAATAACATGGCAGCAAGAATCAAGAGTATTTACTGTCATTATATAACAATAATGACATTTTGGTGAGACATCAGAATTGACGTATGACACACAGACACAAATCAAAGAGATAAATGTTCTAGTTGAATACACCGTCAACACCTCCCGAGAACCTAAAAAGATGTGCAGATGGTCCTTAGTGTCTGACAAGATTTAAATGTTCAAGTCAAAAAACTCTCAGTTTACAGAACAGTGTAAAAAATACTGCACAAAAATACTGCATGCATGTATCAGACAAGCACTTTCTAAAAAGTTAGAAGTTTGCAAATGGTCATTAGAAAAATGTAAACGTTCAGGTTGAAGAACAGTGTAATTTGCAGAGACGTCCAAGCAAACTCTCCCTGAGAAGCTAAAAGTGTAGTAATTCTTAACTGGATCAAGACCCCGGGGAACCAGCAGTGAGTTTGTAAACGTGTAACAGACCATGAACTGGGCCGCTGGCTTAATTGATTTTCAGCAGGGGACAATTGTCTTTACAGCTTTGTAAAAGAAAATGTTTTTAAGTTTAATAGTTTTTGAGTTAATGCTTCTGAATCGTTTCCATATCGGAAGTGGTCCAAACGGTGCATTGCATTGGGTTCTGTGGCAATACGTCTGGCCCTTTTTCTGGACTCGTGCCCCATAGACTGTGTTCAGACGTCTAGTAGGCGGCATCCCACAATCCCCCTGTGCTGTCCTCACCACTCGTGCCGCTCCCATACCAAACTGTCAGGCTGAGACACAGGCTGCTTTCAACCGTCCCCCTATAAAGGTTTACGGGCAGCGTTCTACACGGTCCAGTCGGTTTCAGTTATCTGAAAAAAAAAAATCAACAATGGCCGAGTAGGAGTCAAAGCAGACGAGTGCTGTACCAAACGCCGACCCAGTTTCCCAGGTGCTTTACAGGAATAGAGCTATCGGCTGTGTTGAATACTGCACTCTGGTTCTTCCACAGTCTGCGTTTATATGGATGTCATTGATAACCTTGACACGGACTCAAAAGCGTCAAAGCATCTGGTCAAAGTTAAGAAGGCATTTAACTGTTGAAACACAGCTTTTTCAGTACCAACAAAGGGGAGCTTGGAGATGGGCCTGTGGTTCTGCAGCAGTGGTTTGTCCAAATTGTTCAGGCAGATGTGATGCAGGAGCAGAACGGTGTTGAAGATGTCCAGAAAAACCCTTGAAAGTCAATCAGAGCATGATTTTAAAGTCCAACCTGACACCCTGTCTGGACCTGCAGCCTTGTTGATGTTGACCTTCCTTAAAGAAGAGGTCATTTATTGTAGCTGCAGGGCGAGAGGCTGAGGGTGCTCCTCTGGCTGAGGAAGATGTTCAGACCTTCTGCTGCTTTGAGAGCTGAAGTGTGTGAAGAAGCTGTTTAAGGTGTCGGGGAGAGCCGGAGTCGTGGCTGAGCTGCTGATCACTGTGTTCATAATCCATGATGGTCCTGACACCGCTCCACGTGTTACCTGGGTTGTGGAGATGTATCGTAATGGGCCTGGCTGAGAAAGGGAATTTCTCCATCATTTTCTAAGAAAAATTGCGGAGTGAAAGAACATCTGGGTTACACCGTGGAACTGCATGTAGTGGAGGCCTGTGGCCTGAAGGTGTCAGTGTGGCCCTTCTGTCAGAAGTCAAAGTTCAGCAAGGATCTTAGTTCTGAGCTTTGCAGGCTGTGACATCCCTCAGTATGTTCGCTCTGATTACAGCAAACACGTTCAAGTACACCAACCAAAGCCCACGCTTTTCTTTAGCCGTTTACACCTGGTTCACATAAGCTTAGCAGCTGAGTGGAGTTCAGCGTGCCGAGTCAGCAGTCCAGGACCAAATCTGCTTTAGTTTTACAGATTGTTCACATGAACAGGGCCTCAGCAGTAGCTCATGATGGGATGGATTTCTGCCTTCTGCCACCCCCCCCCCCCCCCCCCCCCCCCTAACGCTGACCAGGAAGAGGCTGCTAGGCAACTGCTGGGCTGCATCCTGTGATGCTGTTTTGTCGGTATAGTTGCAGGACTGCAGCTTCATGACATGACCTGACCACTGAATCCGCCCATTAGCTACTTCTGACGGTAGCCTGAGCAAAGATAACATAAACTGGTGGTTGAGGACGTCATTTCTCTAATGAGTCTATTAAATATCAGTCATCAGGCTTAGAGGGGCTTTTCACTTTCAGATAGGGCCAGGCCGGTTTGGGTAGGTGCTCTTAATAAATTAAATCTCCTTTTGAAAGCAGCTTTTAGTATTTACTGATGCTATTTTTGACATTCAAGTTTGTTTTGTGAGCTAAAAACTTTTTAAGTATATTTTTTTCACCTGTTGTCTTTATCCAACAATAATTTGACAGGAAAGACGAGCAGTAAATGGCCAACTACTGGGAGCAGAGCTCAGGATACCTTCTGTTCATGGTGAACCACATCTAAATGATCAAAATGTGTAAAAAAAACCCAAAACAAACAAACAATAAAAAAACAGATCAAAACTATAATGGGAAAAAAATATTACGGTTCTAAAAAAAAAAAAACTTCAGAGCAGATGCCACATTTTCTCAGTATTAACAACTGTGGACAACTCCTTCTTATTTCTACAACAGAGTGGAGATTCTGTATTGTAAACAAGAATGGTTTTATATCAAGTTTTTTTTTTGTCCCATCTATAGCAGCTTGACGTGATTCCTCAGTTTTGGTTACAGTGGCCTTTTAGACGGCTTTTGACGATCGTTCATCACATCTGGTGGCGTCATCCCTAGCAGTAGCTAAAAACCTTTCTGCTACACCCTAACCCAGGCTCATAGAAGAGATTTCACACTTAATGGCTGCCAGGTGGATGACATCAGGCGCGAGTGACGAGACACGACAGTGGCGGCGGGTATGAAGGAACGTCAACGCTGCTCTCCAGACAAAGCGAAGACAAAGAGCGGCGACTAATTACGGCAGCCGTCAACAGGCTCCCTTAAAGACGGAGGCGTGCTTCCTCTGCCTTCTCACACTGCTGCTGCTCCCCGTTATTTATAGAGCAGCGAGCAACACGCACACACTCCCACATCAGCGGCTCCAACAATTAGATGTTGTTTGGCCCGGAGACACTTGGCTGCCGAGCTGATTTTCTTTCTGGCTGTTAAGCATAAGATGATATGAAAACCATGCGGCACAGCATCTGAACTGTGACAACAGGGAGGAGAATACATTACAGGTACGGCCAGGGGCAAGTTTCTGCAGTGTGCAGCAGGCCCCTGTCAGGAACGTGCTCACTAAGGGGACTCGTTTAGTTCTGAGGTCCCCCGTGTGACCCGGGGGTCACAGAGTTTGAGAAGGACATGCAACGTTTCCAACCGATGGACGAGGAAATGCAGCTCAGCCGACCTGTTCTTCAACGTAAGTACTAGGGCACTGCAAAAAGAGAACTAAAAATAAGTAAAATGTTCTTGGAATTAATGTATTTCTCCTGGATTTGAGCAGGCAAATAAGATTATTTGCCAATGGAATGCGTATCTTTACCCCTAAAATAAGATAATTAGATATACTGCACTTGAAATAAGATGCTGGAGATGAATTGTTCCTATTTTAAGTGTAAAGATCTTGTTCCATTGGCAAACAATCTTATTTACCTGCTCAAATCAAAGAAAAATACTCTCATTTCAAGAAATATTTTCTTATTTTTAGCTCTATTTTTGCAGTGGGGATGCGATAAATTACTATTACACTTGCCAGACATAAGTAAAGACATGGAGAACTCCATATCGGGGCAAAATATGGGCAACATGGCTCCCCACCCAGGGCACCATCTAGACTGGGGTGCCACTGGAGCTTAAAAAAAAAAAAAAGAACTAAATCCTACTAACCCAACTGTTTGAAGTCTATATGTTTACAGCAAAAAACATTTTAAAAGAAAGGTTAAAAACAAAAAGAAGGTTGTGTCATTATGCCCTGAATGAATTTTATATTGTGTGTGGAAATGCCCTGTGAATGGGCAGTGGAGACCCCCTGTGTTGTGAACAGATGAAGACAAAATGACCGTGCATGCTGGCTAATGATGTTAAGGCTGACATCTGATTGAAGATCCCCTATAGGTGCTGTTCTAATAAGGGTTATTTCACTGCTCTCTGTAATCATGACTGGATGTTTGCCTCAGATTCCTGATCTAAAATAACTAGATGGATCAAAGCCGAATGGAATAATTCTACACTAAACCGGTCTGGAAAAACACAGTCTTGGTTTTACAACACCTTTATTCCTTTTTTTGAAAACAAACTGTCATCCATTCATTGTCTGTGGCCAGTTAAATCCTCTGCAGGGCTGCAGCGGTGCCGTCTCCAGGGTCACTTGTAACCTGACTCCGCCAAATGAATTTCGTTCCTCCTAGCTCCGCCTAGCTTCACTCACATCCATCTGGGACCTCTCCCATAGAAAGTGATTTCTCCAACCAATTTTATGGTCTGGCCAATCAGGACGCAGGGCTGGCATTTCATAGATGTGACGTAGTGGAGACGCGACCATGACGTGAAACTGTTTTGATTCAGACAACAATGGCGGCTCGCATCGAGGAAGCAAGCGTTAACATAGATGCTGCTATTTCTTCCGTGTTGTCCAATCTACCTAATATTGTTTCATTAAAAGAACATCAGAGAACGCCTCTGAAGGCTTTTGTTGGTGGAAACCATGTTTTCGCCCTTCTCCCGACCGGATTTGGCAAGTTTTGTTTTCCAGGGCGCGCCCACGATGGACGCGGACGCACCCCAGAGCGGTTAGCGGTTAGCGGTTAGCGCGAACCATGTTAGGAGGCCTTTAGTCCTCGACGCGGTCGACCCGCGGCGCTTTGCCGCTTGTGTTCCCCCTCTTCCTGTCAGCTCACTGTCAATAAAACGCGTGCCACTAGAGCCGCAAACACATAAAAAAAATAAGTTTTTTTTTTCCTGCGTCGCTCTCATCAGCGTCACGGGTTAGCTTCGGTGTGAGTGGTTGAAATAGCACATCGATAAAGATGACAGACAAGTGGCTTATCCAATCATATGCAAGGATTTTTGATAAGGCCCAGCCTTCAATAAAGGCAATTCCTATGGCGGTGTCCCAGATGGATGTAAGTGAAGCTAGGCGGAGCGAAATACATCTGGCGGAGTCAGGTTAGGTCACTAGCCCATCGGAGGAAAAACACACCTGCATGGAGACGTTCACAACTAAACTTGATTTGACAGACAAGGTTGTAGAAATCACACAGCCTCCTTGATATCTGTGAGAAAAATGCTTTGGGTTGGTGTTGGAAGCGGGCTCCAAGTGATGCACATTTCTAACGGATAACAGAATAAATGATTCTAGATTTACTTCTATTTCCTCTAAGAGTCTATCTGCTTCACTTCTAGGGTGGTCGTGTAAAATAAAAGGTGTTTTGGCTTTCCTGAAACGAATGTAAACAAATCGGACGCTGCGGTAATTTCTTTAATTTTTACCAATTTAGTCCCTCGCTGACCCGTTTTGTTTCAGCGCCGGTTATCTGAGCTCGGCACATTATGTTCTGTTTATCCCGCTCTGAAAGGGGAGCTGGAAGTAATTACCGTCATCCAGGCCCAAATGGCTGCATTCTCTGTTTGCCGTTGCTGTTTGATGTCGCTTTTCAGCCACAACAGAAGCAGAACAACCAAGGCTAGAGAGGGGAGATAAATGGCGGGAGAGGGCCTGAGAGAAGGAGACGGAGAGCCCAGACACCGAGGGGGACAAGAAAAGAGAAACTGGAGAACAAGAAGACTGGGACACAGAAGAAGTACTGTTCATTTTTTTTTTTTTTTTTTTACTCAATTTGTTTGGGATCCTATTGCTACAGCTTGTGTTTTAACACATGCGCTCATTAAAAAACAGCGTTGCTACAGCTGGTTCAACATTTAAATCTCGTGCCAATGAGGGGAAAAAAAAGCCGAGGAACAAACATCAACGTGTTGTTGTTGAGCAATAATTCATCAACCGCATAGGAAGGAAATTAGAATCTGGAGACAGGAGGTATCACTTTGATTTGTAGCAACTTCCATCCACCATAATGAGCCTTTTACATCCTGATAAGCAAAAGTGAAATTAACTAGTAAAACTGGTTTCAAACATGTGCATACCTTGCATTCACGTGATTTGTGTGGATTCTTTTAAGTGGAAAATCATGTAAGTTTACAGCTAACAGAAATCTGAAAAAAATGACTAAATACCAGCTATTTTGTTTAGATGTAACTACTTATCAGAAATGTTTATATTCTTAAGTTGATTTTTTTATTGAAATGAATGAATTGCTCAAATAAATTGTGTTCTATTTTGTTATGAGTTACCTTAAACTTTCTACACAACAGAAACTGTGGAGTTAGTTTCATAAGAAACCCTTTTCCAGTTCATCATCAGTTTCATACTCCAACAGATGTGCAAACATCTGCACAACAGAAGTATTGGGAGGTGTTGACATTATTTCCAGCCAGAATCATGACTTTGCTGCAGCTTTAATAGTTTTAGTCCAAGGTGGTCTGTGTTTTTTTTTAAGTACCCCATGAATTCATGAATTCATGGCCATTTGGCCGGATCCTGTTGCAGCCAACCATGACACTTCCACCTCCATGCTTCACAAAGGGTATGATGTTCTCTTCCTGCTTTGCTGCATTTCGTTTATGACAAACATTTTCTCCGTTGGTGTCTAAACCATTCAGTTTTAATCTCCTCTTATTAGAGCATTACACCAGAAATTCTGATCTTATCAGACTCCCTGTAGTTGGTAACTGCGCGGCAATGCTAACGCTAGCTTGTGTGTTTGCAGAGCCGATGAGATAAAATGTACTTAGCGCCTTTTTACTTACTCATTTCTGTCTTCCTCTCTAAGTGGGCCACAGCATTTCGTCTTGTGAAAAAATATACATGCAAAGTTACTGCAACCATTTGGCAAAAAATACTAATAAGTGAGTCAATAAGTTATGTGTTTGGTACCACTGGGAATATACAGCATAAGACATATAAAAGAAATATTTTTGGGCCAGTTTTAGACCCCTCTCCTTAAAGTAAAGCCCTTTTACCGACTAATTCTGAGAATCGTTTGTGATTCATGATTTCCCTATTTTATTTTATCCAATTTTAAAAGCAAAGTGTCAGTGGAAGAGTAATCACATTTACAATATGGATGTCCAACTGCAAAACAGGATACTGTAATTTAGAAGTTTATAAATGAGAGGGCCACTTGAAATTAAAGTTATGTCATTAGAGCGAGCAAAGAACTGCATGGTTTTGGATGAAATATAGCGACAGCTCTCTCTGAGTACAATCAAATATATTTAATGTTTCTATTAACCCCATTTTTTAAAGGAGAAGACCACTGGCAGGATTGGGGACTCGCTGTTAATTGATTTGTAATGCTGAAATTAAACATTAAAATAAAAGGGACATGGAGAAGATTTCCAGGCATATCTGCTGCATCCTAACGAAAAGTATGACGTGTTGGGCGTCGCTCCAAAACACATTTGTTTTTATGGTTGCGTCAGGTTGCTCCAAGCTTTATCCATCTGGGGGGTTTTGGGGGTTGCTGGAGGATGAAGCCCAGGAAGCCCCTCATTTTCAAGCCAATGGCCCATCTGTGCCTTACTTCATGTTTTCCACAGAACCCAAGGGAAAAATAGATTGTAGTAATATGCTTCAGACTGTACAAAGGCCTGCTTGTGTTCACGTGCAGTCTTGATGCTTCTGTTGAGCATATTTCACAACATCACCTCGGTTAGGAGCAGATGTGGGTGGATTAGACAGAAACTGTACTCAATAGTAGCACTACTTCTACATAATGCTTACTCAAGTAAGAGTAAAAAGTAGCCAACGAAGAAATTATTCAGGTAAGAGTTTAAAAAAAAAAAAGTATTTGGTAGGAAAGCGACTCAAGTACCGAGTTACTAATTATAACATCTGATTTAATATTTAAATGTGATGTGATCGGAAAGACGAAAATATGGAAAATACAGATTCTGGAATTTTAAAGACTAAAAAATAAAGATATATACAAAGAATAATAACAAAATGAATTCAGACATTTATTTCAACACAACAAACCAATACTTTACAACATAGTCTGTTAGAACAGTGCAAAGTCCTTCCAATAACAACCTCCACTGCTTACTGTGTGTTCGCCTGACCTGAGCTCAGTGTGTAGAAAATAACATTGAAGCAACAAAGCTGTGTACAAACAAGAAGTCTCACTTTGACAGAAAATTCAGGCGTGTCTCTGGTGCATTTTTGGTTACAACAAGCCTGCTCCTTATTCAATGGAGTTACCCGCTGTAAGTAGAGTAGCCAGAAATATTACTCGAGTAGCAATATTTTTTTTAAAATAATATTACCTCAAGCAAAACGAATAATACAGTGCAGCAAAACTACTCCTAAAAGAACATTTTGTTTAAAAATGTACTTAAGTAAATGATGCTACCCACCACTGGTTAGAAGCTAATTCTTTACTTCCTGCACAGAGGCACGGCAGGACGAACTGAGACTGAACAGAAACACCAGGTAAATATGAAGCGTGAAGCTGCTGTCAGCGGTCACATTCACATAAAAAGCAAATCAAAGAACCCAGGAGGAGAACACGGCCTGCTGCTGGCAGAAAAACAACAGAGCGGTAAATTCTCCTCTCCCTGCCTCTGCTCCCACCTCTCCTGCTCTGACCCATATGACTTCACACGTTCCCTGTTAAGGAGCGCTATATAAATAGTAAAGCTCTGCCCCAAATTAGGAAAATTGGTTTCCCGTTTTGAGTCTGGCCCTAAGGAGAAAAAAATAAAATAAAATAGCCGAGCTCAATCTTTCAGGTTTCCTCTAAACTCAGGGAGTGATGGAAGCTTTTGATCGGCAGCTGTTAATGTTGGCTCACACTTTGCTTTCTGGGCTTCAGTAATGGAAACTAGCATGGCATCTGACTCTGAGCTATCTGCAGAACAGATTTAAAATCAGTTTCAGAAAGAGCCAACAAACGATGCTTAAAATTGTGCTTTTTGATAAAGCTTGTGGTTAGAGAGGCTCAGGTTATCCTGAGCCATCTCTGTATGCTGCTTTAGGGTTCGGCTGCTGGAGGACAAAATGGCCACTTTCCCTCGCTCTGCTACATTCTCCTAACCTGACCCTAGCCAGACAGATATCGCTCCACCTAGCTCCGCCTAGCTTCACTCACATCCATCTGGGACCTCTCCCATAGAGTAATTTCTTCAATCAATTTTATTGTCTAGCCAATCAGGATGCAGGGCTGGAGTTTCATAGATGTGACGTAGTGGAGACGCGACCATGACGTGAGACTGTTTTGCTAGCAATGGCGGCTCGTCGAAGAAGCAAGCGTTAACATTGATGCTGCTATTTCTTCTGTGTTGTCCAATCTACCTAATATTGTTTCATTAAAAGAACATCAGAGAACGGCTTTGAAGGCTTTTGTTGGTGGAAACCATGTTTTCGCCCTTCTCCCGACCGGATTTGGCAAGTTTTGTTTTCCGGGGCGCGTCCGCAGCGGACATCTTGTCGGTTAGCGGTTAGCGCAAACCATATTAGGAGGCCTTTAGTCCTCGACGCGGTCGGCCCGGGATCGACTCCGACCCGCGGCGCTTTGCCGCCTGTCTCCCCCCTCTTCCTGTCAGCTCACTGTCAATAAAACGCATGCCACTAGAGCCGCAAACACATAAAAACTCACAGCTCTCACAGCGTCACGGGTTAGCTTCAGTGTGAGTGGTTGAAATAGCACGTCGATAAAGATGACAGACAAGTGGCTTATCCAATCATATGCAAGAATTTTTGATAAGGCCCAGCCTTCTGAAACTCCATTACTAGGGATGTTCCAGATGGATGAGTGGAGCTAGGCGGAGCAAAATTCATCTGGCTAGAGTCAGGTTAACATTTTCCTACTAATTATTAATTTCCTGCAATAATTGCTGATATAAACTCACTCTATAGACGACACATTTGAGCCTGTGTTTTAGTGTTCAACCCCGTCTCTCTCCTACAAACAGCCATTGAAGGAAGTGTTGCTGTATCTAACTGCCTTTCACACAGACTTCAGAGCCTATCTGCTACCTGGGTTTCTCTCCTTTATGAGCTACCATTGCTGTTAACCGCGTGCTTTGTGCTCAACATGGAAAGTACTCCTGGATCAGTAATTCCATGTTCGTTTTTTGTGTCTCTGCTCCGTCTCCTCAAACTGCAAGAGGGCCGTGGCAGATGGCTCCGCGGGGGAAACGTCTTTGTGCTTACGGGAAGTTTTAATTTCCGCTAACGCTGCATTTGCGCTTAGTACGAGGGATTGCTGCAAAGCCGAAATTTCAATGGAGTCAACGGTCCGCCATGAACGCTGCAAGCGAGCGACTCGATGCTCGATGGGCTTTCCACAGATAGAAAACTTTGTTTTGAACCAATTTTGATTCAATTCAATTTTATTTATATAGCGCCAATTCATGAAACATGTCATCTCAAGGCACTTTACAAAGTTAAGTTCAATCATATTATACAGATTGGTCAAACATTTCCTATATAAGGGAACCAGTTGATTGCATCAAAGTCCCGACAAGCAGCATTCACTCCTGGAGAAGCGTAGAGCCACAGGGAGAGTCATGTGCATTGTCCATGGCTTTGCAGCAATCCCTCATGTACCTGATTGCATTGTTTAACAACAACTAACTTTACCCCATCAGAATGATTGCATTGAATTGACTATTCATGTCTGTTGTGACAACGACCGTTGTTACATGACTGTATTTGAATTGAACGCATTTATCTTTTGCATAGTACCCAAAATTAACTTCCAGCATGCATCAAGGACATCATATGACGGGATTTGTTGACCCGAAGTTTGTGTAGTTTAATCTGAGTACATATATTTAGTTGGGAAAAAAAATCCCTTCATCTTGATGGAATCACCAGTGCCTTGTTTTTTTCCCAATAGCTTTCTTCTATAAAAGTTTACATACGTGGAGGAATCTGTGACCATTCCTCTTTGCACAATGTCCTGTAATGTTCTGTTCTGGTTCATGTTGTTGTTTTGGTTAAGTTAACTTTCCTGCCTTAGGGTTTATTTCTGTTTCCAGTTTTGTATTGGATTGGATTCATGTTTAGCCTTAACTGTTTTAGTTATCTGGTCTTCTTTATTAGATTTGATTAAAGCGTGTGTTCTGTTCAGTCCTAGCCTTGTTTTCTATCTTGGGTTTTCTCTTTATGGTTATTTTGCTCTGTAGTTGTTCATCTTAGTTTCTGTCCTTTCAGCCTTCTAGTCTTTTCCCTTCTTGATTACTCCCACCTGGTTTTGGTTAATTAGTCCCTCCCTCTTCACCTGTCAGCAAGCCTATTTATACCCGTCTCAGTTCCCTGCACTCTGCCAAAACGTCTCTCTTCGTATCCCTACTCACAACCGTTTGGTAAGAGCATTCTAGCCTCTGTTATTTTTTTTTTATATGCCTCTCTGCCGGTCTGTGCCCTCCTGTTTTTGTGCCCTCATGTTTTTGAGTTTGTCTTGTCCCCACTTGCTCCTGTTTGCTTGCCTGAAGTCCATCTTTTTGCCTCCTGGATTAAGTTAATAAAAGCCCTTTAAAAGCATCAGCTCTGTGTCTGGCTCACATTGGGTTCAACGATTGCAAATCATTACATGTCCATAGATCGTCTAAGCGCTGGGTTCTCTTCTCTTCAGATCACCCCACATAGAGATCTCGGTTCCCAGATGTATTCAGATCTGGAAACATAATTTATGTGTAGGGTCCTAGAAGAAGGTTGATTCAGTGTCCAGTGATCCGTGTTTGTGTTGATTTGCATGTTTTAGGTCATTGTTCGGCTTAAGTACATTGGTTTACCGGTGGAACCCATCAGATTTTTACTCAAACTGTGCAGGTATTTTCACCTCTGACCAGGTTCACAAGTCCTTCGGAGAGGCACAGGATCACTGATCCTCCACCATAGTTAAGAGTGGCCATGATGTCCGCATGTTTCACACCTTGATGGCTTGCTGCAGATAACCTGAGCCTCTCATCCAATGGAAGCACGCGGCTTCAGCTGCGCCACGTGTTTATACAGAACAGAAAACACTTTCGTTTCTGCCAAACACCCAGCAGGGTTCTCAAAAGCATCTCACGGTTGTTACAGAGACACGGTGATCTTTGCTGCAGTACTGTAGAG